>NC_034178.2:14404133-14631633 GCF_002021735.2 Oncorhynchus kisutch | reverse complement strand
CTGGGGTCTTTCTCTATACGGTAGATGTCTACCAGAATGATGGCTACTGGGGTATGCAAACAGGAAAACATTAGCGTTAGGGAAACTGTTGCAACCAGCTCTGGTTTTGGTGCGAATTCTCAGTGATGCGTGCAGTTGCACATGTACATTTGACTTGGGTCATATAGATTCCTTGCTGCCCAGATCAATAGGCCAATAGGCGTGTGTATGTGTGCTTGTGTGTTTCTTGTACAAGGTGATCAACGTGGGAAGCACAGCTAGCTTACTTGTGTGTGTTATTTAATTGTCTTTATGTGATTTCAAAGATACTCGACCACAATTAAATCACACCACGGAAATTGCATTTTCTAAGCTGTTTGTCATCTCTGACAGGTTTTTAGGGGGAAAGGGGAAGGGAGCAAGACGTGCACATGTGAAAACGTGCACCAGCCTGTTTGTGATGTAGGAACTAGGGACAAAAATGTCCCAGATACTTCACATCTTCCTCAGGATACAATTAACAAGCGCTCAGTGGCAGGTGGTCGGCTCTTAAATGGCAGATTCATTCGCATCCATTTGAGGCCAGTCGATGCATGGAGGCCCTTTTACTCTCTCTCTCTCCCCCCTAATGTGTGTGTGTGTGTGTGTGTGTGTGTCAACTTTCTCAACTCTGACTGATGACTGTTGTTGACAAGGTGGATTTCTCCACTCCTGTTCCAGGTGAATCTGCTGTTTCTCTCTTCCTTCCTGCCCCCTCATTCTTTGGATGTCATGGCATAATCAGGTTCCACAGTTGCCATGTTTGTGTGTGTGCACTTTTTGAAAATGTGTTGCGCTTGTTGGATTTCACTAAATAATACCTTTTAGAATTTCAATAGCTTTTCCTTGGTTTGCTTCACAAATACCTTTTTTCCCCCCTTTGACTGCTTTTTTGGGTGACCTGAATGTCAATTTCACAACACACTCGACACATCACATTACCCAACACAGGGCTTAGTGAAATACCACATGTCACCATGCTGTCTGTTCGCTGTGTTTTGAGTGGGAGTGCCCTACCGGTCTAGGTGGTGGCTGAGCGATGGATGCCAGGGCACACAGCCCCGAGGCAGACCCTGAGTACAGATCACATCGCTCTGTGCACCCTGGAGAGAGACGGAGAAAGCCACACACAGAGATATGCACAGACGCACGCACATGCAGTTATGCATGCATGCACGCACATGCACACGCACACCCACACCCACAGAGACAACCACCCACACACACCCACAATTAAGATGTAATTGAGATGCTACATAAGAATTTCAAGGCCACATGCACGGAAAAAAACAAACCAGAAAGGAACAATCTAAACGAGAGAGGGAGAGATGCAACACATATTCATGTATTCAGAACTGTGCGTCTCTATAAGCTAGAGCGCAAGCCCCCAAAGAGTCTGCAGTCTAAAAATAAGAGCAGCAGGAGGTGCATGTGGAGAAACAGAGAGAGAAAGCGAGAGAGCGGGAGAGGGAGGGGTGCTCTCCCTTCTCTGTTCTCACATGAACAGCAGGAGCAGGCAGAGGGAGGAAGGGATGAAAGGAGATTGGGAGGGAGGCTCAGAGTAGCAGGTGTGGGGGCATGGAGTTGACAGAGTGATGATTGTCTTCTGCCATGTCCACTTCACCTACCTGCCCTTGGATGGAAAGGCTGGGGGGGGGGGGGGCCTGACTGGAGTGCAAGATGGGTTGAGTTTTTACTTTTGGGAGGTGGAGGTTGTGTGGTTCACTGTGCTTTGTGTCGCATGACATAAAACGTAGTATATCCTCATACCTGGGCAGGTTGTTGGAGGTGGTATGCAGACACTCCAGATTTGAAGCAAGGCTTTGAAAACATGGTTTTACACATCTCTGTGTAGGCTAGGTAAGGGCCTGTGGAATGTCTGCGCTTGTCCCAGCTATATCTATGCACAGCACGCACACACACACTCACGCAGAAACACACGCACTCACGCAGAAACACACGTATAAGGTGCTATATTTCTGTAAATCACAATACAATTTCACATAGTTCACCAGCGCAGTTTTAGAATCGTGCTGACCAAGCAAGCATTAAACCACACCAGTAAACAAATATACAAATAAAATTGTAATATTATAGTATACTATGGAATATTATGGGGAAAACAGATCTGCGGTTATATTACCCTCTGATAGTAAAGAGTGTAGTAAACTGCATTTCAACTGATTAACCTGCTCTCAATTGCTCCACCACTGATAGAGATGCAGCTGGCACACTGACACTGCTGTACATAGGTTAAGCTTAATGCTATTGGGGTAAACGCAATGGCATTGGCCCCAACACAACAGTGGCGTGTATTCATTGATGGCAAGCGAAGCCAGGCTTCCCTCAAAAATGTACCAATTCAAATAAAAAAAACATATATTAATAATTTTTCGTCTCTGTTTTTCATCAATTTCCTTCAATTGAGAGGCTGAATGTATCTCCCCGGAGAAAGCATCCAAGCGAGCAAAACAGCGCCCCTCTGTCTCTCTAAGGTGTAGGCCATCTATCTGATGCTGTCTGGTCCAAACGAGTGTGACATTGTTGCCGCCCGTAGCATTGAATGCAAGGAAAGCCAGCCACCATTTGGCCTCCCTTGATCATTTTTTCAATAAAATCATTGCCAGTCAGCGTTGAGCTAAAGTGAGTGAGCTCAACTGTGAATGTCCTCCTGGCGCAAACAAAAAATACGTGTCAAGGGAAGCCAGTTTGGATTTGGCTTCACACCAATCACATCAAAATAAAACCAAACTTCATTGACAGAAAAAAATGGAATTGTTGCATCTTATTGTGTTGTTCTCTGATGGCTAGCTAGCCAGCTAGCTAAAATGGTCCCTTTCCTAAATTAGCCATGGATGGAGGGATTTGGACTTGTGGTTTACTTAATTCTCCATACTGGACAATGATTATAATGATGATTCTGATCCAACCATTAATTCATACATTGTGCCGCTGGCCTGAGAGGATGGAAGTTCAATCTGTAGCTAAATGTAGTAGGCTAATGTTAACTAGCTGGCTCATCGTTGCCCATGAAAGGAAAACTAAAAGTGTGTAGCATTTCGGCAACATGAAAAAGAGGAGGATGGCATTGTTTTTTCTCTACAAGTAGGGTGAGTCAACATGTTTATTCTACTTACGCACACACACACACACACACAGTACCATGGACAGCCACATCATATTCAGCTTACTTTGATTGGACACATATTTTTTTGGTACCTTTTAATTGTCACTGTATTAGACTAAGCATAGGTTATTTAAGGATGTTGATGTTGAAATGCTGCTGGAATAGTGGAGGCAGCCACTGTTTTCTTAGCGACTTGCGGCAACTCTCCGTGGTTCTAAATCAATAGTTGTTTAGTAGTCTGAAAATTCAGGAAACATTAACTTGATTGACCATGCTGTAGGTCATGAAACTGTTTGTTACATGCAATATGTTTTGTGGACAGATGTTGCTCTCTGGTTTTGTGATGAAACCAAGTTGTGGTTGAATTTATTCTGCCTGTCTGTTTTCTTATTGTCTCCGCCTTAGGCCTACAGTATATATCACAGTGGCAAGGCATATGAACTAACAGGTTATAGAGCAAACAAGGCATTGATCACAACACAGGTTGTAATATTGCTTTCTTCATGCTTGGCTTCCCCAGTGATTTTACCCTCGCACTGCTACTGCAACAACAGTCTGTCTGGGTAGCTTCTCTGTTCAGCGTATCTTCTGACACTGTCCCATATAGGATCTTTGAACATCAAAGGTTCCTTTCCATACCTAGGCAGAGCTGTTTTTAAAACTCTCTCCACTCCGGACATATTTCCTGTGTCTGTGAGATGGCGTTCTCTTGGACATTTTATTCTTTGACATAATAAACCCATGTCACATGGGTATATCATAACACTTGCATATCATATTTTTGTCAGATCTGTGATCCCGAACCCAAGAATATGCTACAAAGGATTTGATCATTGTAATTGTCAGTGTCAGTGCAGACAGAGGATCTGACTGAGAGAATTGACACAGAAATGAAGTCGTCTGGAGTGGCTGTGAGGAATCAATGACATCTGTCGTCTATGTTGTGGAAAGGGACTGACTTAGGTCTCCGGAGAGACCGAGAGAGTGACACATCTCCCATCTGCCCTGCTGTCTCTGTCACTCTGGGTGAACGGAGTAGATAGAGGCAGAGAGAGATTGAGGAAGAGAGTCAGACAGAGAGAGATTAGTGTTGATGTCACAAGTTGTGTGCTATAGCTTGGAAAGTAAACAAATGTGATATTATAAGGCTGTTTGTTTCCAACAATAGGACTGTTTTCCTCAATAATGAATGAATGAATTAATGTAACCTTTATTTAACAAGGTAGGCTAGTTGAGAACAAGTTCTAATTTACAAGTGCGACCTGGCCAAGATAAAGCAAAGCAGTTCGACACATACAACAACACAGAGTTACACATGGAATAAACAAACATACAGTCAATAATACAGTAGAAAAAGTCTATATACAGTGTGTGCAAATGAGGTAGGATAAGGTAGGTAAGGCAATAAATAGGCCATGGTGGCGAAGTAATTACAATATAGCAATTAAACACTGGAATGATAGATGTGCAGAAGATGAATGTGCAGTAGAGATACTGGGGTGCAAAGGAGCAAGATAAATAAATAAATACAGTATGGGGATGAGGTAGTTGGATGGGTTATTTACAGATGGGCTATGTGTAGGTGATGAGGGAGATATGAGAACAAGATTAGGGAGATATGAGTCTCCAGCTTCAGTGATTTTTGCAGTTCATTCCAGTCATTGGCAGCAGAGAACTGGAAGGTAAGGCGGCCAAAGGAAGAATTGGCTTTGGGGAAGACCAGTGAGATATACCTGCTGGAGCGTGTGCTGTGGGTGGGTGCTGCTATGGTGACCAGCGAGCTGAGATAAGGCGGGGCTTTACCTAGCAGTGGGTTTGGGTTTAACTGCCAGTGGGTTTGGCGTGAAATGGAGTGCTCTTACATTTTTTTCCCTCATCGAAAACAAGATGAATTGGTTAAACTAACTCCTCAACCTCATATACCGCTGCCTGAGCCATTGAATTGCTAGCTTTCCGGTGGTGCAGCTGGTTATGGTGTGTCAATAAGGAAGTTACATGTGTTTGTGAAACGGGGTGTTTCTTAATATGCTCCGAGCAAGCAAACTGGACCACGGAACGGCCGGAGTATGAGTCGTAATGAAGGTATTTGAAATGGAACATGGAGGGCAATTCTCAGATGTGTACTTCATTTGTACATATTTCGAAGTATGCATCGACGCAAGCTTTAACTGAAATATTCCCAGTATTGTTGACGTAGTATGACGCAACCACATTAAAAAAAACTACGCAAAATGTCCTGAAGTCAATGGCGGCTGGTTTTGAGTTGAAGTGAGAGAGCTCGGACATTAGAATGAAAAGTTGCCCGCTCACATCGCATGTGACGCCTGACTAACCATAATATGTTAACTTTGGTCTGTTTAACTGCATAGAATAACCTCTGTGCCTAGGCTGACGAAAAATGTGTAGCTAGCTAGCGACCCACACAGAATTTGTATCTAACGCTGGCCATTTACCTTTCATAACAACATTTGTTTTAGGTCGTTTTTTTAACATGTAAAACTAGTTGGCCAGCTAGATTAATACAAATCACATGTAGCTGATAATTATGAGTGTTGCATTTTCTTTATGTACATTTTCATGCATTCTCCAAACTCTCGTCCTCACAAGATTGTACTCAAGAGAATGCCCTTGGAGAAGGAACTCGGAAGCGTGAGAGTGTGGAGCACGGTAGTATGCATATTGAGAAACACCCAGAGGATCAAACTCTGAACATCAGTGTGGGCTCTTGAGGAAGGAAGCGGTACTGTTACTCAAGCAGTGTGACACCGGTTACACCATGATACCTATGGGTAATGTGACAACCCTAAGATGGATGACTTTACTGTGCTGCGTTGGTTTAAGCCCTCCTCTCAAACCCTTTCTCTGAGACACTTGATCTGGCTTGACAAAGTGAGGAGAATTGATCTCTCCTGCCTTCATTGTAAACGACTGGTCACGAACCAGATCTGTCCTGTCACACGGAGACCCTAGCTGTGTCTGAAATGGCACCCTATTACTTATATAGTGACTTATGGGCCCTGTTCAGAAATAGTGCACTATGTAGGGGAAAAGGTGTCATTTCGGGTGTAGTCCTTCTGTTCTAGGTGTGACTGGTGTTCTGTCAGGGTGATGTGCCAGCCTCTGTCACCGTGACGATGAGTGGAGGGTGGGGAGGTTTGACATGTGACATGGACTGGGATGACCCAGAACGATCTGTCTGTCACCCACTGTGTGTCACTGTGTTTAGAAGGATAAATGGGTGGGGGCTTTACACCCCAGGAGGACTGCAGAAAGAGAACACCTGGGTCTTGTTCATTAGGGCACGCAAGCAAAAATCATTTGTATATGAAAAAACGAAAATGATCGTTTCTTATTGGACAAGTCCAGGTAGTCCCTCCCTGTTTCAGTCTATTTTCTTCTGTTTGGTGCATAATGAACATGACCCAGAATAATAAAAGCCTTTTCATTATTGGTCTCTTAAATAACATAGTACTGTAGTGGAAAGGCCACTGTTATTGCATGTGCAGCGTGTTTCTAGCTCCACAGTGCAGTAATACCTAACAATACACAGAGAGAGAGCGAGAGAGCGACTGACTGACTGAGTGACTGAGTGAGTGCGTGTCGGACTTCTCGGCTGCTCCAGTAAGTGCTCACTTCACGGGCTCAGCATGCATTTGTAGTCTACTTGTGTGCCGCTTTAGCCCATTGCTTCAGCTACCGTCACGGAGTTAAATATTTCCACAAAGAAACTGATAAAACACACAGGTGCAAAATCAAGGTGACTTACAAAGATGATGTAGTGACCACGACTAAAGAATCATTGTGGAATCTGAAAAGACGCATTTCCCGAAAGCATGATGGTGTATTTACTACATGCACATGCTAACAGAAAGGAACGAGGTGGGAAGCTAACTAAGTGTGTCATTGAGGCAAAGTATGTATAAAAAAAATTCGGATCTCTTTAAGTTGATTTATTTAGGACCAATAGGCCTGGCATATTACCACTTTCAAGGAGCTTTCTGTTTTGATTGGGTTATTTTGCCTAAAATCTTTTAGGCCTACCTATCGAAAAATGTTAAAAACAACTTTGTGAGGCATTGGAATACCTTCCTGGTCTTTGTGGTTCAATCTGTGTTTGAAATTCACTGCTCGACTGAGGGACCATTACAGATAATTGTATGTGTGGGGTACAGAGATGAGGTAGTCATTCAAAAATCATGTTAAACACTATTATTATTGCACACAGAATGAGTCCATGCAACTTATTATGTGACTTGTTAAGCAAATGTTTACCCCTGAACTTATCTAGGCTTGTCATATAAAAGGGCTTGAGTACTTATTGTCCCAAGATATGCTGCTTACGCCAAATCCTGACTCTGCTATCAGCATGACGCAACAGGAACTGGTATTCGTCAGACAAGGCAATGTTTTTCCACTCCTTAATTGTCCAGTGTTGGTCATCGCGTGCCCACTGGAGTGGCTTCTTCTTGTTTTTAGCTGATAGGAGTGGAACCCGGTGTGGTCGCCTGCTGCAATTAACCCGTCTTTGACAAGGATCGACGATTTGTACATTCCGAGATGCCATTCTGCACACCACTGTTGTACCGACTGCGCCATTATTTGTCTGTTTGTGGCCTGCCTGTTAGATTGCACAATTCTTGCCTTTCTACTTCGACCTCTCTCATCAACGAGCTGACAGGACTGGCACTGACTGCATGTTTTTTGTTTGTCGCACCATTCTCGTGAAACCCTAGACACTGTCATGCGCGAAAAAGCCCAGGAGGGCGGCTGTTTCTGAGATACAGGAGCCGGCGCGACTGGCACCGACGAGCACCGACGCTCATTAGTCGCTTAAGGTCACTCGTTTCGCTCATTCTAACCTTTAATCAAACAGTAATGGAATGCCTTTTTAAAATGTTTATAGCAAAGCCATGACCGCGTGAATACAGCACATACACATGAAGTGGGTAATACAATATGTAAACATGATTAATGTGACCACTGTTCAATGACTATGTACATAGGGCCGCGGTCTCTAAGGTGCAGGGTAGAGTACAGGATGCTCCCAATGGTGCATCTGTAGACGTATGTGAGGTCCTTAGGGGCTAAGCACATTTTTCTTCAGCCTCCTGAGGTTGAAGAGGCGCTGTTGCGCCTTCTCCCCCACACTGTCTGTATGGATGGACCATTTCAGGTTGTCGGTGATGTGCACGCCGAGGAACTTGACGTTTTTCCCACCCTCTCCACTGCGTCCCTGTCGATGTGGATGGGGGCGTGCTCCCTCTGCTGTCTCCTGAAGTCCACGGTCAGCTCCTTGGTTTTGTTGACGTTGAGGGACAGATTTATTTCCCTGGCACCACTCCGCCAGGTCCGTCACCTCCTCCCTCTAGGCTGTCTCGTCGTTGTTGGTAATCAGGCCTATCGCTTTTTTCCCCCCCGTCGGCAAACTTGATGGTTGAGTTAGGAGACGTGTTTGACGTGCGAGATTGGAAGATTAGGAGTTGATGATCTAGGATCGTTGGATCGGGTCTCTTTTACTCAAAACAGCCTGAATAGGAAGCCTAGGCAGGCTACAACCCGGATGACAGCCAATTCCCTATATTATTCCCTATATTGCGCCCTATGGGCCCTGGTCAAAAGTAGTGCATAAAAATAGGGAATAGGATGCCATTATTTGGAACCCAAAGCCAGTAGTCATTAGCCTGGGCTGCGTTAGTATGAACATTGCGTAGTCTTCAGTGCTGGGTAATCTCTCTGGGTTGGGGTTGGATGTGTTTTGAATTCCATGATTTCTCATTTCCTGAATATGGTAATCACTCTGGAGTTCAACGCTGGGGTGGGGGGGGGGGGGGGGGGGTTGTAATGTAGCCTCAGGAACAATCTGCGTTACAAACAGCTGTATGTACACATTGGTGGGGTACTCAGTCCTGCTCACTGCTCGGCAATTAGAAGCAGCGGCCCCATTGCTTTCGAGGGCAAACTAGGGATTTTAACGCTGTGAACCTGACAATGGTGTGGATGCTGAGTGATAACACTACGTTATATCTTACTACTACACCTGCTACACCTGCTGAGTAGAACAGTGTTGTAGTTACGGCCTGGGTTTAAATACGTGGAGCATTTAATTGAGCCTGTCTGTTATTTTGGACTGCCGGGTGGGTGGGGTTTGCACTTTTGGGACTGTTCTATTGGCCCCATGGTCCCAGTCCCAGGCAAGTTCAATCAAGCGCAGCTAAAGAAATACTATTTGACTCCAGGGACTACCGGTAGGCTGGTTTCGAGCTAACCGGCTGCCAGTGTTTGGTAAGCAACGGGTATTCTCAAGTCATTCACAACAGTACCACTGATAGAAATGCATTTCATGAATGAATGTTCTTCATGTATAGTAAAACTTGTGTTTCTCTTGTTCCCCCCCCCCCAGCGGTTTCCTTCATGAGACACAGTGCCTCGGCTTTCGGATTCGCTGTAGGTACTTTTTTAAATGTATTTGAATGAATCTACTACTGAGTGCTAAAGGACAGATGTCATTACTAACACATTACAGTCAGTGTGTTTTAGGGGTCAGTTTGAGCAAGGCAAGGCACAGGATCACTGATCTTTTTTTGTGTTTTTTATGTTGAATTTTTTTCCCCTTTTTCTCCCCAATTTCATGGTATCCAATTGTTTTTAGTAGCTACTATCTTGTCTCATCGCTACAACTCCCGTACGGGCTCGGGAGAGACGAAGGTTGAAAGTCATGCGTCCTCCGATACACAACCCAGCCAAGCCGCAGTGCTTCTTAACACAGCGCGCATCCAACCCGGAAGCCAGCCGCACCAATGTGTCGGAGGAAACCCCGTGCACCTGGCAACCTTGGTTAGCGTGCACTGCGCCCGGCCCGCCACAGGAGTCGCTGGTGCGTGATGAGACAAGGATATCCCTACCGGCCAAATCCTCCCTAACCCGGACAATGCTAGGCCAATTGTGCGTCGTCCCACGGGCGCGAACCCAGAGTCTCTGGTGGCACTGTGCCACCCGGGAGGCCCCCAGGATCACTGATCTTGATCACGTGAAGAGTAGTAGCTCTAGCTAGTTATTTGGGATGCAAGGTGATTCGTAGACAAATTATTCTGCGCAGACCAACTGCAATGTAGTCAATCTCAAAAACACACATTGGTTCCACAAGGGCCTGGCCATATCGAGTCCTGCTAACCTTCGGAGTCTAAGCTTGTAATTTAGGCTAGATTGGCATTGACTTTGAGTTATTGGGATGAGGATAACTGAAGGGTACAATCATTTAAGTGAACCCCCCCCATCCCTCATGGGTTTCTGTTGAATAGCTAGTCAGTGTTGTCGTTGATGTTGTTGTTGTTTACCCTCTGTAGTTTGATGCCGCCCTGGACGTGCTGTCCTCCATCATCGTGGTGTGGCGCTATAGTAACGCCGCCGCCGTTCACTCTGCACACAGGGAGTACATGTGAGTAGATGTATCACCTCCATATTTAGCATATTTGTTGTTTTTGATGACCAGCAAAACTATATAAAGCCTAGAAATGATACTGTATTCTAGCATTATGTTGTCTCTTCAGCACACTCTAAGCTCTCTTAAGCATAATCGCTGCAGTCATTACAATGCATTTCATTCTTTGGGACTGTAGTGTGCAGTATTAGAACCCCAGCATTGTCTCTCATCCCCCTTACTCGCATTTTTATGTGTGAAATTGCCAGGCACCATCCGCTGAAGTCTCAGGGGATGCTTTTGTGAATGCAGATCGCCATGGAGACTCTGGTGTATAAGACTATAGCCTGGTTAAACCAGATTGAATGCTGCTTTAATGATGAAACAGTGGTGAGTTTAGCATTCGTTCTGGTTTAACCAGGCTAACCAGCATTACAGCAGCAGATTGACAGCCTCTGGTTTACTGTAGAAGCCTATAGGCTCATGTTAGCCTGGATAAACGAGCTTGAATGCTGCTTTTACCATTGTGAGGGCAGCATTCAATCTGGTTTAACCAGGCTAATATGAGCCTTCAGTTGTACCGGTGAACACCTCTTTGGTCCAGAGTCCTAATTGGAAGGTTTGTGTTACCCAGCAGCTAGTAATTGGCCTCTCCTAGGTGTGTGTTGTGGGGGGTGAATGTTTGTGTGTGTGTGTGTGTATGTGTGATCCCTCAGGGGAGAGGCCTTGTAAGGCACTAGGCCACCGGACAATTAAATTACCAGGTCTGTAGACGAATGAACGAGCAGCATGAATTTTACAGCAAGTTTTTCTTCCACTGTAATTGGGGGAATATTGTTGTATTCGTCAGCTGACATGACACATGGAGCAGGAGAGAAAGGGTAGACGCACACTGGATGACTCTGCGTGTGTGTGCGTGCGTGTGCGCGCGTCCTCAGCCTGGTCAACCACAGTTCTGCCAAGTCCGATCAAGACCTTGCATCTTTGATGTCAAAACTAAATTGACTGTCTTGCGATGTTTGAGGAAAATCAAACTTGCAAATGTGCTTGATGCCAATTGCCTTGAGTCGATGAGTCCCCCCCCCAAAACAGGGACTTTTCTAAGCAGCGGGATTATAGCCCAATGAAGATCAAGTCCGTTGTGAGGGAGAGTCTCTGTTGTTGAGCTTTACACAGCCCCAGGAGGTCTCTCACACACAGAGCTCTGGGTCTCTCTCGGTCTCCCCTGCTGCACCACTGAAATCATTCCTACATGGCTTCTCTCCTCTCGCTCTACTTTGTGTTGCCTAGCTACCTTCCGGTTTGGACCCAGGGGGCTGGGTGCTGCTGTGCGGGAGCCAGCTGTGAGCATCAACACACACACACGCACACAGACCCACACACATGTTTCCATCCATTATGTTTTTGTTAGAACATCATGTATGTTATATCTATAATACACTGTCTACTTTTGACACTTTGTCTTGTTTTTGCCCTTTTCATGGGTTCTTTGTGATAATATGTATGGTGTGTGTATTGCAACTAAGTCTGCGCTAGACTGGTAGATTAAGTAGGGGAGAGAGAGAGCAGACAGACAGCTAACCCGACCATGCCTGACCACCCCAGATGACACAGTTGACCGATTTTTGGGGCTTCTCCCAGCCAGGCTTACCTAATTGGATAAAACTGTCTTTAAAGAAAATCTCTTCTCAAATTGATCCGTGGAGACTGTGTTCAACTCTCTGAATCAGCCACGGAGAAAAGCAAAATGGTTGTTTATTTAACGGATGCTTTTTCTCTTCCACAAAGCTGTGGAAATAATGGAGACGATTTGCAATTGTGTTAAGTGGCGTTAAGCTTATATGATGGGTAGTTGCAGTAGGTCTACTTTGTCATGGAAAGGTGGCCGATGATTTGGGAATGTTTTTAAAATACAATATGATCCCTCACACAAATTATTATCAAAGCACGATATTATTAATCACTACTTTCTCTCACTCTTTTTCCTTCCATTTCCCCTCTGTCTACCTCCCTCCCTCACTCTCCCCGCTCCCTTCCTCTCTCACGCTTCCCCCCTAACGCCCTCCTCCCTCTCACCCCTCTCTCTCTCTCTCTCTCTCTCTCTCTCTACAGAGCCTGCGTGATCCTGGGGGTGGTCTTCATCCTGTCCTCTCTGTGTATCCTGGGAAAGGCAATCCATGACCTGGCTACCAAGCTACTGCCTGAAGTGGTAAAAGATCCCATCTCCTGCCGTTGTACCCTTAAGCAAGGCACTTAACCCTTAACTGCACCTATAACTCTCAATCCAGGGGCACTACACTGCCTATCTATCTATCTTTTGAAAAAAGCTATATGGGAGTCACACGAAAAGCTATTTTTGGTGAACGGAGCCATATGGTCCAGCTCGTTTGAGACACTGCCCTACTCTCCGCTCTGCTCCACATGTCTGGGCATGTGAGCGTTCATTAAGGCCAGCTCCGGGTACTGTAATACCCACATTGGCAGTGCCAGCAGCCTTGGCAAATAGGTTTTACTTCAGCAAAGGGATTCCAATGAACATCTGGTTGGTGCTCTGAAATTGCTTGTCAAAAAACAGAGGAGTGTAACTCGGTTTGGTGACTTGTTTTTTTCTTGTCGCACAGCTTTGCTTGTGTCTTGTTCATGTCATGACAAATGTGTTGGGTGTCATTTGTCAAGGCAGTGGGGGGGGGTCCAGACAGTGTACTGTACATTTCACTGCTGGGGCATCACAAATACACCTACAAATCTTTACAAAGTCTTATTGTGTGGTTGTTGTTGTTGGATGGACACGAGAATGAAGATTCACTGTAATGCAACGTATAGTAAGTCCGTCTAAATCAACAGAAATATGGAGTCTTTTCACTCTTCGAAGTTGTCAACTGGTTGTACTTGGGTTATCTGAAGTCTCTTCAACTAGAGCATTGTGCCATTATGGTGTCCCCAATGCCAAATGATTACCATGTTCCCAACATAGTGCACTATTTTTGACCAGAGCCCTATGGGCCCGGGGTCAAAAGTAGTGCACTTTGTAGGGAATATGGTGCCATTTGGGACACAACTGAGTATAAACTCCGAGAGCTAACATATAGTTTCATTCTCGCATCGCCAGACTGGTCACATCGGGTGTGAATTCCATTTACAAGACTTTCATGTGGGAATGTGTGAAGAGACAACACCTCCAGAATGGAGAGAGGGACAGAGAGAGAGGCCCTATTCTCACTACGAGATATGAAGGAGAGTCTGAGGAGCGGGGTGGCGAACAAGAATTCTACTTATCAATTCACATGACACACTTGCCTTACCTTTTGTTGTGGCTGGCAACGCAACATTCTTGATCCGCACCTCAAATTAAATTGACCGTAAATATCACAGTAGCCACTAGCCGGTAAGCACAAACTATTTAACAATAACAGTAACTTTTCTTCTAAAACATATTCCACTCTTGAATAATGCAACAATTAATCAGCGTGTACAGAGCTGCCCCTTTTCTAATTTTCACAACCATTTTTTTATACTGAATGTAATCTTATCTTCAAACAAAAGCTAGTAGTATATATTGTGAGCCTGAGTGAACAAATAACACAACAATGACATACTTATTTCATAAGCAACGTTATACAACACCCAATGTCCCTGTGTGAAAAAGTAATTGCCCCCATTCACTCAATAACTGGTTGTGCCACCTTCAGCTGCAATGACTCCAACCAAACACTTCCTGTAGTTGTTGATCAGTCTCACGTCGCTGTGGAGGAATGCTTGGCCCACTCTTCCATGCAAAACTGCTTTAACTCAGCGACATTTGTTTTCAAGTATGAACTGCTCGTTTCAAGTCCTGCCACAACATCTAATTTGGGATAATGTTTGGACTTTGAGTAGGCCATTCCAAAACTTCAAATGTGTTGCTTTTTAACCATTTTCATGTAGACTTGTGTGTTGGATCATTGTCTTACTGCATGACCCAGCTGAGCTTCAGCTTCAGCTTGCAGATGGATGGCCTGACATTCTCCTGTACAATTCTCTGACACGGAGCAGAATTCATGATCCATTCTATTTAGGCAAATTGTCCAGGTCCTGAGGCAGCAAAGCATCCCCAAACAATCACACTTCCACCACCATGTTTGACCATTGGTATAAGGTTCTTACTGTTGAATGCAGTGTGGTTTTTGCCAGGTGTAATGAGACTCATGTCGTCCATATTGGGTTTTTGTTGGAAGATCTGATAACATTCAGTATCAAAAATATGCAAAAATAGAGAAAATCACAGAGGGGGCAAATACTTTTGGAAGGCACTGTATGTGCAGACAAAGGGTTTCTTTTCTCGTCTGTAGGCTGCTACACTCATTACATTTGAGCTTCACGACAAAAGCGCAGAGTTGCTATAACCGCATGTCTTCATCAAGTAACGTTAGCCTATCAAAAATGAACGATTAACCCCCCTGTACGAATATAAAAGTACAGTAGGCCTACCTTACAGCATTGCAACAAACCAGGCTCAATTTTTAGCAGTATCATGCAAACCATTACTTGTGGTAATTGCGACTGAAAACGGTGGCATAATTTTATTCACTGCCACAAGGTGTTATATATGGAAGCTCATACCCGCCACCCAAACAATGAAATAAGAAGCCTCATGATTTGTCAACGTGCGCAATTAAGTCTTCTGCTTCACTCTGATCAACTGTAGCCTACTGATAACAACCACAGCTGAAACTAGCCTAGAGAAGCCTATGCGCTCTGATCCAATCTGTGCCAGGCGAAACGTAACGTCATTTTTAAAAAATAGTTTAAGCTATGTAGATATGACTGGAATGAATCAATCAACACAATAGTGATGACATACTGTCTGAGTATATTTTTAATTACAAATACAAAGGCCTACACTATGTAACCCTGCATACAGCGAGCTTGAACCTGTTAGTTTTATTGTCCAATCGCAGTTGTTGCCTCTTTGTCTGTGTAAAGGGCTTTAATGTTTTCTTACACCCTCGGGACAGTAGTTTTTTCAGGAGTAAAAAAAAATACTATATGCCCTGATTAGAAAACGTATCTGGTCCCATCAAAGCCGATTTATTATTTTGTCATGCGCTACAACTAGGGTCGGATTTGGTTAGATTAGCCTACTGTACTTACTACCAGATCAGGAAAAACGATTTCCTCCCCACCACTCTGGGACCTGTGGTGCCATCTCTGAAATCACCACACAAGGTTACAAATGATCTACATTTGACATGGTTTTTTGGAGGTGGGGATGGGCATCCATGGTTTTACGTGGCTCAGTACCTCCGGAGGTAACGGTCGAGACGTAGCAAGTACGCACGTTTACATTTGAGCAATATATGTAGCCGACAGTATTTCTACGAAAAGTGTAGTACGTGTGAAGAGGCTCAGAGTGGGAGAGAAACACACAGAAAGAGAGGGAGGGAGAAAGCGAGAGAGAGGGAGACAGTCAGGCAGACAGAGTGTGAGAGAGAAAGAGAAACAAAGAGAGAGAGATTTGTGAAGAGAAAACAAGTGTTTATCTGGCTGCTGTCGGTGCACGAGAGGGAGAGATGAAAAAAGAAGCGAGAGAGGGGAGAGAGAGAAAACAGAGCGATAGAAAACACAGAGAGAGAGAAACAGAGATATCTGTGAAGTGAAACATGATGTTGTGGTGTCTCTCTTCCTGGTGGATAATTACAGGAGGAATGTGGCAGAGCTCAGGTGTGAAAAGAGAACTACTAGAATAGCTAACTGCATTACTCTGTTGCCAGGCAATAAGTCGAAGCTAAGAGCCCGTTTTTAATCATAGAAAGCAAACAAGGTAGCCTAAGGGCATTGATGTCATAAGCACTTCTGGTGTTTTGGGTTTTTCATCATTGGTTAATTGGACAAATCACGATTTTGAAGGTGTTAGCTGCTTTTGAATTTCGGGAGGGGATATTTGTCCCGTAATTTGCAAAGAGAGAGGGTGGAGCTCCTCGTTCTAGCATCTCTTGATCCCATCTCTTAACCGCTACCTATGATTTGGCTCGAGGGAATGAGGCCAATTATTGGAGGCACACCTAACGTGCAACACATTTAACACTAGGACCGCTGGCCTTTTAGCATATACGTACCCGCTAGAGACCAAAGCCGGGCGAGCCCGACAGCATATGTATCAGATGCATATCAACCTGCAAGGTGCTTAAACCTGCTTGATAAATAAATGCTTGACGAATAGTGCATAAACTATTGTAAAGGATTCATTGCAGTAAGAAATATTAATGGAAATATATCAATTAAAACAAATAACAACAATAGTTATTTGTTTAGATAGAGTCAAGGATATGTTTAAAAAAATAATACTAATTCTACAAAGACGTAGAGAAAATGTAGGCCTATATCCTATTTTCGTTTCTCTAACAATAAAAACATTACAGTGTAGTCAATTTGATCAGCTGTTTTGTAGATTCGATTAGTAATAGAGTTATAGAAATTAATAAAGTCAAGTAGAAACGAAAAAGATGATGATAATAATAATATAACCAGCCATTTCCTGCGTTCCTGAACAAAAGCACCAGTGCACGAACAATTGTAACGGATGAACTGCATAAAGAAATATTAGTGGAAATATATTCGTGACAATATATATATATATATAAAAACAGTGGATTGTATCAGACACACTGTTGTGCCCTTGGCGGCCTGCCTGGCAGCTGTATCTTCTTCTTTTGCCGTTGATGTGGCTCTCACGAAGCTCACATGCCAGATCCAGTGGGAATGCAAGGTGGTGAGGATGCAAACTGTTGCTTTTACCACTCTCCATCACTCACTGATGTGGAGTACAGCTCCGCTGGTATGTTGTTTTGCGCAGAGGGGCGGCAGCTCCCGCCTTGTTGGGTCACTGGCTAGTCTTCTTTGCGATCAACTTGTCCGCCAGGGAAATTGATGTGAAGAAGCTGTCCCACGGTCACATTTCTGCCTTAGCTCGTGTAAGGCTCTTACGAGTCTCTAAACCACAGTCTCAAACAGTTGCTCACCCGCTGGCCTGGTTTCATCTTTCCCCTGATATGGAAAGCCATTGAGCAAGTACTTGGTTTCGACATCGGCAGCAAACCTAAACTTAACTGAAGTCACATGCACCCATTATCAGTTTCTGTCTGGTTTCTTTCGCCCATTACCCCATTGACGACAGAATAACATAATTTACGTTGACTATGTTACTAGTTTTGTTTAGCAGCCAGAGCAATGCTGCCACGTGACTAGTCATGTACATCACGGATATTCTTGGTAAAAGTTACATTTGGAAAAAGAGCTGCACCTGTTAAATCGTTAGAGTTATTTGACGAAGGTGAGTGTCATAGAAACTGCAGAACTGCTATTCAGATACTATATAGAAATCTGCCTGCCTGCCCTTGAAGCAGGGCAGTGTAAACAGAATTGTTTTGTTGAGCCAACACTCCTACGGTATAAATGGTAATAGCAGAGCAATGTTTTTGAAACAGCTGAAGTGTATAGTCATTTTACAAATATTTGTAGGGTATGAAAAAGTTTTTAAAAATCAGTAACACTGGACACCCAGTGCCACGTTATGACACTGTCATAACCATGCCATAATATGTCTTAACAGCTGACATAACTTGACATAACCCGTTATAATAGGGTGAAAACACTGTCATTACACATATATTTACACCTGTTGTGGCATATCTTGTGTTATTTTATGGCTGGTTATGACACCTACATACTGTAAGAGTGTCAAAACCCACATTTATTCAAATGAGTTTTTTCCCTGCCAAGAAGTTTTCATTTCGATTGAAAGTTTTTCTTAAATTCTTTGATGAAAACATTAAAGCCCTTTACACAGACAACAACTGCAATTGGACAATAAAACTAGCAGGGTCGAGCTCGCTGTATGCAGGGTTACATAGTGTAGGCCTTTGTATTTGTAATTAAAAAGATACTCAGACAGTATGTCACCACTATTGTTTTGATTGATTCATTCCAGTCAATCATTTTTTATTAAAAGGCCTAGTTAGCCGAGCCACCCAAAGTTCGAATATAAACCAAAGTTGATCACATTCACATTTTCCCAGAACCCAAATAAATGGGCCTAATTTAGGCTATAAAAACATGACGTTATGTTTCCCCAAGGCCAGGTCCAGATGGGATCAGAGCACATAGGCTCCTCTAGGCTAGCTGTAGCTGTGGTTATTATCAGTGGACTACAGTCAGACTGAAGCACAGACATTGTGCACGTTGACAAATCAAGAGGCATTTTATTTTATTCCATTTTTTTGGTTGCTGGTATGGGCTTCCATAGAAAACGGCTCGTTGTAGTGAATTCACTTAAACCCATGTTTTCAGTTGCAATTTGCTTTTACACATGTCATGAGTTGCATAATATTAAGCCTGGTTCGTTATAATGTTGAAAGGTAGGCCCTACTGTGCTTTGAAATTCGTATGAGAGGGTTAATCGTTCATTTTTGATATGCTATCGTTACTTGATGAAGACATGCTATTAGCAACTCTGTGCTTTTGTCTTGAAGTTAAATGTAATGTACAGTAGCCTACAGATGAGAAAATAAACATTTTAATTGGCTGCACATGTTTATGAATTGAAGAGTGTAATATAGTTTGTTTGCATTATTCAACAGTGTAGCTAATGTTTTAGGAAAAATGTCTGTCATTGTTGATTAGTTTGTGGTTACTGGCTAGTGGCTACTTTGATATTTACGGTCAATTTGAAGGTAAGGAAAGTATGTAATGTAGAATTCTGGTTCGCCACTCCACTCCTCAGACTCTCCTTCATATCTCGTAGTGAGAATAGGGCCGAAACAGGTATATTAAAATTCAGTTTAAGAGGAGACACACCTTCTGCATTGGCTGGATAGATTTCAGGAAGTTTTCAGGAGAAGGGTAGAAAATCAGGATGCAGCCTATAAGATGTGAATTCGATTCCTCACAGTAAAACCTGGACTGTCAACTGTAAATGTCAGGCACTGTGTTTGAATGTTGAGTGTGTCTCTCTGTCTGCATTCCAAACAACCCCCTATTCCCTACTACATAGTGCACTACTTTTGACCAGAGCCATATGGACCCTGGTCAAAAGAAGTACACTATATGTGGAAAGGGTGCCATTTGTGACGCAGCCTGTGAATTAGAGAGAGTGACTCACCCTCCTCCATACAGCCCTGATCTCTGCTTAGCCATCTCCCATCTCATCTCCTCAGAGGGCTTTTAAATGCCACGTGCCGGTGCTTCGTTCAACCCAAGCACCGCAGTGCTAAGAATTTTCAATATTAAAAGGAGTGTCAGAAGAAGTCATTGGGGGAGCAGGTCTTTCCTAGCCTGATTCCAGGTCTCTTTGTGCTGTATAGCTAGCTTCTACGGCCATAGAAGATCAAATAGATCTGGGACCAGGCTAGACTTCCCATAAAAGAGATTTGAAATGGTGCGCACTGTGCAGCATAGTAGGATTGGGCTCAATTCAGTTCTCAATTCTGTAAATTCAGGAAGTGAAATGATTCAATTCATGATTTAAAAAATCCCCATAGAAAACAATGGCATTTTTATGTATATCTCATGTAAACAATTCACGTTATAGACCTTGTATACTATACTTATAGCTAACTACGTATATTCACTCAGGGGCGCAACAATGGTTTTAGAAGTGGAGGGGCGGACAAACACAAATCATTTCTAATCTAAAGCTAATTTCCTGCATATTACAGTGTCAGTGTGAGAACAAAAAGTTGAAATGAATTAGCTAGGGAAACTGACAGATGGCTATACAGAATCACATTGCGGTGAAAAAAAACATCTGAATATCAGTCTTTAATTGCTTGGCCGCTGGTTTTTATCTTGATTGATTCAGATCCAGTGTGAGTGAGACAAAAAAAATAGCTAGTGTGCTAGCTAGCTTGCTAGCTAGCTAACCATTGGCTAGCTCTCTGCCACAGAAAAAGCTCAACACACATACACTGACAGCACCTCCCATGGTCCTAAAGCCAGCCTTTCAGTTCGCTTTCACACAGCCTGCCCGACTGCTCTGAGTCATCTGCATAGTCCTAAAGAACACTGGTCCTTCTTCTTTTATCACGGAATTTTAGAACGTGGGGGGGGGGGGGGGGGGTCATGACATTCCCCGTCCATAGTGGATGTTGTGCCCCTGCACTAACATCTCAGTAATATATAACAAACTGTTTTTTTCATTCTAAACTCAACAATGACAATGAATATACCATGTGTTTACTGGGCATACAGGTTTCACTGTCCTTCTACGTAATTGCAGTCTATCTCTGGCTGTTCTCTGTTACCTGTTTAAAACGCTTTGAGTCCCATATCCCGCCGGCAGGTTTTAGGGCTTCTAACCCCTTGTAAACATAGTGTGTTTGAGCTACCGACTGCTGGGTTGTTGCATTTGATTGGTCTATTTCTTCTGCATCATGATACCAACCTTCATTCAGTGTGTGATTGACAAGGGCTGAGCTAGAATGGAGGCTGAGCTAACAAGGGCTGAGCTAGAATCCTGAAAATGGTTCTTCTAACAAAAAAGTCTGGTTTGACCTACAGACTATTATGACCCATATATGAAAACTCACGAACATGCACATGTAATCTGCTTTGCTCTGGCGCTCACAGGCCACACGAGTCGTTAGAAGGTAAGGGGTTCTTCTACATAGAAGATCATAGGAAATCCCAGGACAAAGTGGTATAATACTGTAATAAGCTTACATTGTTGCGGTCACAAACTCCACACAGTTGTCACTGACTAGTTTGATATTCATTTCCCACTGAGGAGACAGTTCCTGTACTTAAAGCATTCTTATAAATTAGTTTTACATCAAGTTTTTGCTTGGCGGCCTATTTTGTAGTTGTTGACATTTTTCAATGAAACTCCTAAATGAAACTGTTTATGGTTGTACTGAAAAGAAAATGGTAAAACACTTCAATGTGAGGCTAAATATGAGGGCAGAGCAAGCAGATTGATGAAAGTGGTGCATTTTTGCACTGGGGGATTTCATGGGACTGATGAGGTTATTAACCTTGCAGAAATGCAGCTTTTCATGCCTTCAAGGCCATAGTGCAATATTAATTCTACAGCGGAGGCACTCTGCAACACTTACCCACTCTCTCTCTTGCTCTCTCTCTTTTTTTTTTCTTTCTCTCTCCCTTTCCCTCTCTTTCCCTCTTCATCACCTCTCTCTCTCTCTCTCAATCCCCCCTCTCCTCTGTCATCTACTTCTCTCTCTCTATCAGGATGACTTCCTCTTCAGTGTGTCCATCGTCAGTGGCGTGATGTGTATCATTCTGTCCGTGTTCAAGTTCATGCTGGGCAGGGTGCTCACCAGCAGAGCCCTCATCACAGACGGTAGGTACCTAACTTGGTGTGTAGTTGCTCCAATACACTGATCTTCTTGGGTCAGTTTTTTATTTTTCCAACTTGGATTGGGAGGAGGAGAAGATGATCCTTGATCTGTAGCAACGCATACTTCTGCCTGATCTAGGCCACTCCCACTTGAGTTCAGGCCAGTTAGAGAATTGGAGGAAGGTGAAGCACGAGGGTGAAAAACTCCATAGGGAATCATTGAGAAAAATGAAAAGGGGAAAAGGTATGGTGTATAGGAGGCTATGGCTGTGTCTGAAATGGCGCCCTATTCCCATAGTGCACGAAGATGGAAGGTGATTGGCTTAAAGACACCATCATGAAATATGTGGAATATATTGGGAACTACTTAGTGCACTATGTAGGGCAGTGACCTTCAACTAGATTCAGCCGAGGGACGATTTATTTTCTTGAGCAGATGGTCAGAGGGCCGGAACATATAGGGAAGAAGATGGCGCCAACAGACATGGTAGCTCTGCTTCTAGCTCCTGAGCCACTTTGCAGTATTTAGTTTTTTTGTGTGTTATTTCTTACATTATAACTGGAACTTCCATCAGGAGATAACTAGCTACTAGTCTTTGTTAGCCACGGCTAGCGGTCCTCGCCTTTTTCCCTCCGGAATCAGCCAGCCTTAGCTCGGACAACACCTGCCAGTCTGTATAGCTCGATATCAACCCAGAGCATATCAGACTGCTTCTCTCCACCAAATCATCGGATTCCTGCCGCTCTGGGTCATTACTCCTGATCCTCACAAGTAGCTAGCTGCAAACGAGTGGCTGCTGTTAGCTAACACCTCTGTCCCGAAGCAAGCACCAGCTAGCCTTGAGCTAGCCCTATATACCAGCTATTTCTATGGCTACAATACCTCCTTTGCCAATTGGTCTGGACCCTTTATTGTCGACACGGAGCCCCACCGATCCATTACGACTGGACTGCCGACGCGATCGCCCGATGTGGTCTCAACAGGCTATTCTGTTATGATATCGCCGCAGAACCATCTACTAGCCCCGGCCCGCTAGCTTTTTCTGAATGCTGTGTCCCCTGCTCGCCCAGCGAAGTAGTGACTACCGAACAGAACCCGGACTCACCTATTGCTACTCTCCCTGGACTGTTTCAATAACACGGTACCTCATTTTGTTTACCTGTCGGCCCTGTCCAGCCTCAAACTCAGGTCCTGTATGTACCTAACTGACCTGCTCTGTCCATTCATCGCCAATTACCCGTTGTTGTCTTAGCCCTCCTGATCAACACCTGTGATTGCTTTATGCCTCTCTTTAATGTCAATATGCCTTCACTGTAGAGCCCTCAGTCCCGCTCAAAATGCCTTCGTCCTACCACACACACATGCGGAGACCTCATCTACGTTAATTGATGCCTCCAGGGACGAAATCTCTCTCATCGTCACGCAACGCATAGTTTATCTCCACTGTACTCATATCCTACCATACCCTTGTCTGTACATTATGCCTTGAATCTATTCTACCACGCACAGAAATCTGCTCCTTTTATTCTCTGTCCCCAACGAACTAGACAACCAGTTCTTATAGCCTTTAGCCGTACCCTTATCCTACTCCTCCTCTGTTCCTCTAGTGATGTAGAGGTTAACCCAGGCCCTGCAGCCCTCAGTTCCACTCCTATTCCCCAGGCGCTAACATTTGTTGACTTCTGTAACCGTAAAAGCCTTGGTTTCATGAATGTTAACATCAGAAGCCTCCTCCCTAAGTTTGTTTGGAGACGACACAACAGTAGTAGGCCTTATTACCAACAATGACGAGACAGCCTACAGGGAGGAGGTGAGGGCCCTGGTGGAGTGGTGCCAGGAAAATAACCTCTCCCTCAACGTCAACACAATGAAGGAGCTGATCATGGACTTCAGGAAACAGCAGAGGGATTTGATTCCCTGGCGGCGTAGTGTGTTACTGATGGTAGGCTTTGTTACTTTGGTCCCAGCTCTCTGCAGGTCATTCACTAGGTCCCCCTGTGTGATTCTGGGATTTTTGCTCACCGTTCTTGTGATCATTTTGACCCCACGGGGTGAGATCTTGCGTGGAGCCCCAGATCGAGGGAGATTATCAGTGGTCTTGTATGTCTTCCATTTCCTAATAATTGCTCCCACAGTTGATTTCTTCAAACCAAGCTGGTTACCTATTGCAGATTCAGTCTTCCCAGCCTGGTGCAGGTCTACAATTTTGTTTCTGGTGTCCTTTGGTCTTGGCCATAGTGGAGTTTGGACTGTTTGAGGTTGTGGACAAGTGTCTTTTATACTGATAACAAGTTCAAACAGGTGCCATTAATACAGGTAATGAGTGGAGGACAGAGGAGCCTCTTAAAGAAGAAGTTACAGGTCTGTGAGAGCCAGAAATCTTGCTTGTTTGTAGGTGACCAAATACTTATTTTCCACCATAATTTGCAAATAAATTCATAAAAAATCCTACAATATGATTTTCTGGATTTTTGTTCCTAATTCTGTCTGTCATAGTTGAAGTGTACCTATGATGAAAATTACAGGCCTCTCTCATCTTTTTAAGTGGGAGAACTTGCACAATTGGTGGCTGACTAAATTATTTTTTTGCCCCACTGTATAGCCATTACCCGGTTACTCAACCCTGCACCTTAGAGGCTACTGCCCTATATACATAAACATAGCATCGCTATTCGCATTAATAATGGATTGCTAGTCACTTTAATAATGTTTACGACCGGCTTTACTCATTTCATATGTATATACTGTATTCTATTCTTTTAGATTTGTGTTTATTGTTGTGAATTGTTAGATACTACTGCAGTGTTGGCGCTAGGAACACAAGCATTTCACTACACCCGCAATAACATCTGCTAAATATGTATATGTGACCAATAGTTTGATTTGATTGTATAAACACAACATGCAACAATTTCAACGATTTTACTGAATTACAGTTCATATAAGGAAATCAGTCAAATAAAATAAATAAATTAGGCCCTAATCTATGGATTTTCCATGACTAGGCAGGGGTGCAGCCATGGGTTGGCCAATCAGAATGAATTTCCCCCCATAAAAGGTCTTTATTACAGACAGAAATACTCCTCAGTTTCATCAGCTGTCAGGTTGGCTGGTCTCTCTTTCCATATTTTTAGAGCCGGTAGGTGCTGGGATTCGTACCCACACAGACAGGAGAATCGCCCAGTACCCTCAGATACTGGGCCACACATCTATTTCCTTCTACAATTGAGAAGGTTGTTCACTACTTATGAGTCTTTATGGTCAACTCCGTAGCTCCTGAGCTCTTAAAATGTCCCTTCTCGTTTCAATAAGAGATTTGTGGCAGACAGGCTGGCGTCAAACCAGTTTGAAAGGTCAGCTTTGGATGGAGACACTCGCTCATTAAAGTGTGTGTGTGTGGGGTTCATTAAATTGTATGTGACAGCTAGCAGAATAGAAGTTAATTACCCACCAGATTTTCCTCTCGCTGCGTGACATTAAACAAGCCTTCAAAGGGGCAATCTGTGATTGCTACATACATTTTTGGACTTCTAAATGAATGATATATATATACTGATATATATATATTGATTCTTGATGAATATAACTTATAAATGCTTCATAAGCAGTTCAACTGTCACACTCCTTGAGAACACAAAAATATAAGCTTGTTTTGCTCCCTTGTTTTTAAACAATGGCACTGTAAACAAACACTGGCTAGCCTCAGTGTAATTTTGATCTCATGGATGGTCAGTCCTCGCAGCTGTTTACCATAACAGTGGCGGGGTGTCCCTTTTGTTGTTTGAACTGCAGATTGCCCCTGATGTTCTTTACGGAGGTAATTGACGTGCCCAGTCTGGTCATGTCAAATGTGCAGTATGTAAAAGACTGGCAGAGGTCCTCGTCAGTCGGCGTCTTTTTGAGGTGCAGAGGAGCCTGGAAGTGGGCTCTTATACAGTAGGAATCGAATGAGGAGAGAGACAATAGAAAAGGATTCAAAGTCGTCTCTCTGTTTGTCCGTGTCTGTCGGTCTTATGGTTTGGATAAAGACTCTGTTGCAGACGACATGTCATTTCATGAAATATATGTACATACATGTGTTCATTATTGTTGTTCACGTTCATGCTATTTCTACATAGTGTGTTGGAATTCCCTACGTGATAATACAGTTGACTAAACTAAGCTGTCTGTCTACCTGCCTTCCTGTCTGTCTACCTGTCTTGTCCGATCTACAGGTTTCAACTCCCTGGTGGGCGGGGTCATGGGCTTCTCCATCCTAATCAGTGCCGAGGTGTTCAAGCACGATCCCAAAGTGTGGTACCTGGACGGGTCCATAGGGGTCCTGATAGGCCTCATCATCCTGGCCTACGGAGTCAAGTGAGTGGGTACATTGTGTCGAGCCCTCAAACTCAACTCTGGACCTCGAGGCCAGTTCCACTTCATGTTGTCATTGTTCCCCTCTCACCAGGGACTGATTTAGACCAGGGACACCAGGTAGGTACAATTAATTATTAGGTAGAACCGAAAACCAGCAGGGTCCGGACCCCGTAGGGTAAGAGTTGAGTACCCCTGGTGTAGGAGGAAGCTGCCTCTAAACACTGATCTTGGGTCAGTTATGCCCGGTAAGAGTTAAGGTTAGGATTCAGGGAGAGGAAGCTAATCCTAGATGTGTATGTAGAAGAAACATAATATTCAATATTCACTGTTACACACATGTACATAGTTATGTTCCCTGAGAAACACACTTATTTAAGTATCAGAAATATTGTCATTTAAATTGTAACCATTCAGAAGAACCTTGGAATAGAAACTACATTGCCCCGTGCCCCAGTTGGTGGCAATTTCACAATTTTATGACCAAGGGAATGATGCAAAACGAGCATGGCCAGTGTTTCACTTAGATTGTTTTCCAGGTGGGGCCGAAAGCAACATTCATACACCAAAACGGTCAATACGCTTGTAAACATTA
The DNA here is from genome assembly GCF_002021735.2 of Oncorhynchus kisutch. Lineage (NCBI taxonomy): Eukaryota > Metazoa > Chordata > Actinopteri > Salmoniformes > Salmonidae > Oncorhynchus > Oncorhynchus kisutch. Next base: position 14,604,793 of record NC_034178.2, on the reverse strand, counting down.
GTGGGGACACTTTTGGTGCTAACTAACTATAAAAAATAGTTTCCCCCCACAGTAAGTCAAGTTAATTAGCTAGCTACAATTATTTAGTTAGTTATCTAGCTACAATTATTTAGTTATCTAGCTACAATTATTTAGTTATCTAGCTACAATTATTTACAGTTAGTTAGCTAGCTACAATTATTTACAGTTAGTTAGCTAGCTACAATTATTTACAGTTAGTTAGCTAGCTACAATTATTTACAGTTAGTTAGCAACTGCTCCTAAACTATATTTTTTTGCCTGTAGTGTCAATAACACGCTTCCAAAAATAGAAAGGTATTTAACATTTGACAGATTTTGACCTAATTCACTTTCCTTTTTTTCCGACTGTCCAGAGAATAGTCATGTCAAAGTATGTAGAGGTCAAATTCTTGCAGAAGCAATGAATGTAGAACCATAGCGCGGCAAAGAAATAGAGCTTTCCTTGCATGATCCCAGCGATGGTGACCCTCATCTGACTGTGCAGTCGGGGAGAGGAGAAGGTGCTGCCGCTCTCTTTCATGCTTTTCGTGTGTCTTCCCAGGTAGCGCACCGTAGCACATCTCAACCAAACCATCAGAGAGACAAAAAAAAAATAATGTATAAATTATTTTCAAAACAACACATTTGGAGGACTAGACGCAGGGCCATATGTTGATGTACAGTTTAAGTGCTGTTAGTCTTTCCTGATAAATCTTGAGAGAAAAAAAACTGTAGTTGAAAGTTCAACAGCAAAGCCAAACCAACTGAACAACACCCTGTCGATAAATATGGCCCAGTTGATGATGATTTTGATGTTCCTCTTCACCCAGGCGAAGAGAGCTCTCTGGGCAGGGATGATCTGGGTGTAGAAGAAAGAATGAATCCAAATAAGAGTTTGACATGCTGCTGGATACAGTCTACCCCACTATCAGATAAAAGGCGAAGATGAGCTCTAGCTGCGAACTTCAATTACAATACCAGAAACTAGGTACTGTAGACTGTGGTGAATCCCACCATAGATCCCGCTAGTATCTTCACAGGCTGTTCCAGTCTCTCTCTGCCTCGCGGTGGATGGAGCATGCAGAAGGATCTCTCGTAGTGATATCTTCTCTGACAGCATCCAGGTGCTCAAACACCGGACACGCTGCCAGGGGTTTCTCAGGTGTCGCTCAGGTATTAACTATTTACATTGGATATATGCAGGAAAACACATTTGAGCATATTTACATTGACCGAGAGGAAACTAATGAGCTGTAGAAAATTAAATGAGAAACTATGGAAATATAGAGCATTGCAAAAGTGTCACACTAATATGCTATCATTGGAGGGAGAGAGGGATTCAAATGGTCCCCTGACGGCACTACTGGTGAACTATAATAACAATTATGAAATATTCTTGAAAAACTCTGTTTTTGGCGGTATCTGTCAGGATGGCATGGTATATCAGCTTTCATATCGGTATTGGATGATACTGGTTTAAGAATCGTCATCAGTATTGAACCACCTTAAATTAGCTATCCCATCTTTTTTTGAATTTTTTCTTGTTATTGGGTGCAATTGTGAACAAAAGCAATATCAGACAACATCCAATTGACATAATCATTGGTTTCACTGCAGCCCAAGGACTCAATCCTACAAGGCGCGTGGGGAAGTTAGGAGATAGGCATCTGCTGGGCATTTGAATTGCCTGAAGAACAGTGTCAGTGATTTCAGCAACGATGTCTTCGGTGAGGCAGTTCCATAGTCAAACAGCAGATTGTAGGGGGGCGTCTGTCCAGGGAATTTGCAGCTCCCCCAGACAGGGAGTTGACATGCTTCCACCATTTCCTACTGGTTAAGGTCTTATCAGTAAGCTCCTCATTGAGTTTGACTGCTGTTCCTTCTAGCCTGCTTCTCAGCCTGCTTGTAGGAGCGTCTTGCTTGGGCATATTTTAAATGGTTGTTAGCAGTGTTCTTCCTCGTAGCTCTCCTGTACTTCTTGTCAAACCATGCATTATCTCCAGACTTTTAGGTGGCAATTTTCCCCGGGCATGTAATAGCTATATGTATAGACATATCATTACAGATTATGTTTGTGACCTAAAAACATATCCTTATAATCGTGATCTTTTCAAACTGATAGCTGCTCAAATGAAGAACTTTAAAGATGGAAAAACAAATAGGTACAGGAGAGTACATGGAAAACTCTGTCAATGTACCACAACCTGTTTGCATCTTAGATACAGATGGAAAACACAGCAGAACTCATTCATTTAGTGTTTGACTCATTTGTACAAGAGAAGGCACCTCACAGCCTTCATTATGACCCATTATGACCCATATTAAATTAATCCAGATGAAGGTTTATAAAACAATCATTTAAAATTTGATTTCATGAACATCAACTAATCGTGGATTACAGGGTTAGTCAGGCCTATCGTCAAGCCTGTGATTCATCCGCGGTAGTCCAGGAATATTTTAGGTGACAAACTCTTTTAGGCAATGCATATTGGTAGGAGAAAAACATGTTATACGCACTATCAGTGTTTCCCCTATACTAAGTTAGCAGTGGCGGGCTGCCACTTCTAAATCGTGGCAGCCACTACGAAAAATGAATATTCTTTTATTTAAAAAATATATTTTTGTGATGGTAAAATGTTTTCAGTGTAAACTTAAACGACTAAAACCAGATGTAAAGTATTTAAAAAGATAATGGAGCTATATACACAGAGTACAAAACATTAAGAATACCTGCTCTTTCCAAGACATAGAATCCAGGTGAAAACTATGATCCCTTAATTGATGTCACGTGTTAAATCCACTCCAATCAGTGTAGATGAAGGGAAGAAGATAGGTTAAAGAAGGATTTTTAAGCCATTTAGAGAATTGAGAGATGGATTATGCCATTCCGAGTGTGAATGGGCAAGACAAAAGAGTTAAGTGTCTTTGAACGGGGTATGGTAGTAGGTGCCAGGCGCACCGGCTTGTGTCAAGAACTGCAACACTGCTGGGATTTTCAGGCTCAACAGTCTCCCGTGTCTCAAGAAGGCTCCACCACGCAAAGGACATCCAGCCAACTTGACACAACTGTGGGAAGCATTGGAGTCAACATGGGCCAGCATCCCTGTGGAACGCTTTCGACACCTTGTAGAGTCCATGCTCCAACGAGTTGAGGCTGTTCTGAGAGCAAAATGGCGGGATGCAACTCAATACTAGGAAGGTGTTCCTAATGTTTAGTATAGTCCATGTGTTTTTAAATATGATCATCTTTGAGAAGTAACAACCACCAAATGAAAAACCAGACAGTCAGGGAGAATCTAAAATTACAAACATGTCATGGCATGGGCCACCCATTAATTTTGTTATGTTTGAGTCACTCAGATAGCATAAGCAATGACAAAATGTGTAGAAATGCATGGAATTATCTTTAAAATTTACATTTTTTTTCTCTCATTCCTTTGACAAAACGTGTAGAATTGCAGGAAACTAACTTTAAAACGGTAAAATGTTCTCTCCGCCCCATTGCAAAATGTGCAGAAAATTTGCTTTAAAACAGCAAAATTTGGGGAGGCCAAGAGGACGGCCTCAAAAAAAAATGTGGTCAGACGGCGCCATTGGAGACTCCCACTACCACAACCCCCCCCCTTACGCTAACTTTTCCACTGCCGCTGAAGAAAATCCTATGGGAAACAATGCACTACACTGGCAGTGCAGCCTTTCACCAGGCTTGGCAGTGTTCTGTCCCAGGGAGCATTCCAATCATGAAAGAGACTCGGGGGAGAAAGAAATCCAAACATGACACCACAGGGTGCATCAACAAATGCACCAACAAAAGCAGCAGCAGTGGTTACACAAATGTACTCATAATCAGACGTGATAGGTTCAGTTATTCAACACATTCTGAACTTCCACTACAAGGAACGACGGTTTTCACTCATTTAATATTGTGTGTGCCTGTGTGTGTGTGTGTGCCTGTGTATGTTAGCGATTTCATTAATGTGAATGTCTCTTTCCTGTCACAGGCTGCTGGTTGATATGGTCCCTCGAGTGCGACAGACGAGGAACTACGAGCGCTTTGAGTGACAGAAGACCACGGGAAGGGCAGCGAGGGCTCAGTGGGGGATGGGTTCTAGGTTATATACAGTATGTGTACGTCCAGTGTCTGTTCTAGGATATGTATATCTACGCCCAGTCCCTATCCAGCTCAGCTCCATTCTTCCTGGTAGATCTCTCCAGTCACCATGACAAACCTATTGATTGATTTAGACCTCACGGTGCCAGCCCAGTGGCATTTTAGTGAGACCCAAGTGGTCCATTCTGCAGCGTTCCCCCTGTCTCTCTCTGACTCCGAACCTGATCCGTCCATAGGAGTGGTTACGAAGTCAAAGGGAAGACGGAGGAGGTTTCCCTCGATGTTTCTCCTCCTCCTCTGCCGAAGGAGGGGGAGGCGGAAGGACAGACCGAAGAACGTGGGCTGCTTAGTCGTCAGGAAATTATGCCACTGCTGCTACAAAGGCACTGCACATTGTCCACTGATTACAGTCTGGTGTTCATATCTCTATCTCCCCTTGGACAAGATGGCTGATTCAGATATGCATCTCAGTCCTTATGGGATTTCAATGGTTTCTAATGGGCTTTTTCTTTTGTTCACTAACACCGGGTGTGTCCCCAATGGCACCCTATGCCCTTTATAGTGCACTACTTTTCACCACCCTATTCCCTTTATAGCGCACTACTTTTGATCGGGGCCCATGAAAAGTGCACTATGTAGGAAATAGGGTGGCATTTGGCACACACACACAGCCTATTTCTGTTTATGACACCACTGCTCAAAGTAGATGTGTTGCGTTTATGTAGTCGTGATGTAGTAACAGGTAAAGTATATTTTAGGGTGGTACTATTCGTAGCTATAGGGCATGTTTGCTATCCCCAAAAAAATCAGCAGGGGAAATGGATTTTTGAGATGCCCATTGTATTATCAATTGTAGACACAATAGTATAGTATAGCAGTACACTATGTGCAATAACAACATGACAGACGACTCTTATCAATGGCTTGTGTTCCAAATGGAACCCTAATCCCTACATAGTCACTATGGGTCCTGGTCAAAAGTAATGCACTATAGGGAATAGGGTGATATTTGGGACAAAACCTGTATCATTTGATTAGTGAATATGAAAGCACAAATGTCCCTGTCAACAACTCATGTATGGAATCTGTGTTTGCTGTATTGCTTAAGAGGGCCACATTAAGGAGTGTTGAATAAAAGCCTGTGGCAGACCATCAACAGACAACATGACTGGAGACAAAGACTCTAGCCAGAGATTACTGCGCTGGAATTAAAACAAGTCTTTTTCTGTGCACCACAGCCAAGTCTGTTGGCTAGAGCACAACAGGTCATCCCTTTTTTAGGCCATTCCCTCTTCCTTATCTAATTCATTAACCAAGTCTGATGGGGGTAATACGGTCGTCCTGGCGAGTAAATATACCATATACAATGATATTGTTTAAAGCTTTCACAATCTGCCACGATGGATGTAATTATATATGTAGGATATACACTACATGACCAAAATTATGTGGACACCTGCTTGTCGAACATCTCATTCCAAAATCATGGGCATTAATATGGAGTTGGTCCCCCCTTTGCTGCTATGACAGCCTCCACTCTTCTGGGAAGGCTTTCAACTAGATGTTGGAACATTGCTGGGGGGACTTGCTTCCATTCAGCCACAAGAGCATTAGTGAGATCAGGCACTGATGTTGGGCGATTAGGCCTGGCTCGCAGTTTGTATTCCAATTCATCCCAAGGGTGTTACATGGGGTTGAGGTCAGGGCTCTGTGCAGGCCAGTCAAGTTCTTAGACAACAAACCATTTCTGTATGGACCTCACTTTGTGTACGGCAGCATTGTCATGCTGAAACAGGGGACTGTTTCAGTCGCTACACTCGCATTAACATCTGCTAACCATGTGTATGTGACAAATAAAATTTGATTTGATTTGATTTGATTTGACTTCCCCAAACTGTTGCCACAAAGTTGGAAGCACAGAATTGTCTAGAATGTCATTGTATGCTGAAGATTTCCCTTCACTGGAACTAAGAGGCCTAGCCCGAACCATGAAAAACAGCCCCAGATCATTATTCCCCATCCACCAAACTTTACAGTTGGCACTATGCATTGGGGCAGGTAGCGTTCTCCTGGCATCCGCCGAATCCAGATTAGTCTGTCGGACTTCCAGATGGTAATGCGTGATTCTTTACTCCAGAAAACGCGTTTCCACTGCTCCAGAGTCCAATGACGGCGAGCTTTACACCACTCTAGCCGACGTTTGGCAATGCGCATGGTGATCTTAGGCTTGTGTGCGGCTGCTCAGCGATGTTAACCCAGTTCATGAAGCTCCCGACAAACAGTTCTTGTGCTGACGTTGCTTCCAAAGGCAGTTTGGAACTCGGTAGTGAGTGTTGCAATCTAGGACAGCACATTACCATTGCCTGACTTGTTGGAAAGGTGGCATCCTATGATGGTGCCACGTTGAAAGTCACTGAGCTCTTCAGTAAGGCTATTCTACGACCAATGTTTGTCTAAGGAGATTGCATGGCTGTGTGTTATACACCTGTTCTACACCTGTCAGCAACAGGTGTGGCTGAAATAGCCAAATCCACTCATTTGAAGGGGTGTCCACATGCTTTTGTATATATAGTGTATGTGGTTTGCAAAATGAAAAGAATCCACATAACAATGATTTATGTGAATTACATGAATACAATGTTGACATTATACAATTACATGCATGCAGTGTTGACATACAGCAATACAATGTTGACCCATTGCACAAGGAGTGCACTTAAGGGCTCTATTCAATCTGAATCGGGGAAATTCAGCATTACAGCATGATTGAAGGCAATGTTCCCGGGTTGGCGGAGACTGCATTCACGGTAAACACTGCAGATGTGGACTCAATAGGAAATGACCTTGAAATCAGTAATGCTTCAGGATACAGATTGAATAGAGCCCTAAAGGAAGATGATTGAAATCGAGCCTTCAAGCTGTGCAAACCGATTCAGTCTTTCAGAATACTGTACCAATGAAAGTTGTCAATAAGACATTAGTTATTATAGTGCACTATAATACAAAATACATTTTTGTACATATAGAAAGGGATTTTTGTTTACAGGTGGGACGGGTCATTGCACTCACTCCAAATGGCTTTTTAGACCAGGATTCAATCCGAGGCTCGTTATAGAGCAGTGCACTGGACAGCCAAAAATGCACTTTTTAAAGTTAACTTACACTTGAGCCGACATTCGCAGCATTTGCCATAAATGCGATCTCAACGAACGCTGGGGAAATTGCCTTTAAAAAGGGGCGTTGGGGCCTCCCAGGTGGCACAGTGGTCTAGGGCACTGCATCGCAGTGCTAGCTGTGCCACCAGAGACTCTGGGTTCGCGCCCAGGCTCTGTCGCAGCCGGCCGCGACTGGGAGGTCCAAGGGGTGACGCACAATTGGCCTAGCGTCGTCCGGGTTAGAGAGGGTTTGGCCGGTAGGGATATCCTTGCCTCATCGCGCACCAGCGACTCCTGTGGCAGGCCGGGCGCAGTGCACTGCTAACCAGGGTTGCCAGGTGCACGGTGTTTCCTCCGACACATTGGTGCGGCTGGCTTCCGGGTTGGATGCACGCTATGTTAAGAAGCAGGGTTGTGGTGGTCGGGTTGTGTTTCGGAGGACGCATGACCTTCGTCTCTCCCAAACCCGTACGGGAGTTGTAGCGATGAGACAAGATAGTAACTACTAATAATTGGATACTACGAAATTGGGGGGAAAAAGGGGCATTGTTGCATGTCAACTGTGCTGCACTATAACATACTCTGGATTGAATCATGGCCTGACTCTAATTCTTACCAACACCTTTTGTACATAGCAATGAATTCTTGTACATATTGTAATATAAGTTGATATGTTTACATTGGTATTGCCAATTTAAGCAGAAACTAGACTTGCTAGATAATCGGTTGCGGTGTTGTTCTGTATTAAGAGAGCTTAAGCAAAGTCAATATTTGTCTTCTCAAAGGAAAGTGTCATTAGACGTACTAAGTTCAGGATCTAGGATGGGTTTCAATTCACTTCGATAATGTGATTGAGCAAGAGTTGCACCACTGTAAACTTTTGTTTTCTGTGACTGTTTTCAGTCAAAAAGGATGGATACTAACGCAACCCCCTAACTTTATGGCTGCGTTCCAGGCTGACTACATTGCAGAAGCATGCCAGATCTCAACGCCTAACCCTAATATCAGTTTACCACATCACGATGGATTCATCTGATACCCGACTCTGCAGCCGATGACGTGGCACACAACCATTGGTTGATCCAATGCATGTCTGCAATATAGTCGGCCTGGAACGTGACAGGCTCCTTGGAGCACCATGGCTCTTAGCCCAACGGCCAGCAGGAGGCGATATTGAGTCGTTTCATCTTACCTTCCAAACGCATTGTAGGAAACTGTGTAGCCGAATACACTCGTATAACTCGTGGACCGCTTCATACCTAGAACATTCCCCATTCAGGCTGCAATGGCGTCAATTTCCTCAACTATATTTACTGGTGAGAGGGCAACATAAATGCCTAGGAATGGTAGTCCCGGATGTGGCGTATCGTGTTCAGCCAATCAGTTTGCAGCAGTCTGTTGTTTACCCCTGGCTGAGCGCAGGGAGCAACATCATGAAGAAGCATTAGCATGAATAGAGAATGTTTTATGTACGAACCGTCCATGGGGGATACGCAGTTTCTCTGGACCCCAGCAAGGTTTTGTTTCAAGGTCTGACCCACTGGGCACTGTCATCAATTCAACACTTATTCCACGTTAGTTCAAACTAATTTCATTGAAATTACATGGAAACAAAGTTGATTCAACCAGTGTGTGCCCAGTTGGGAGGCACTTTTTCAGTCACATTCCTGAAGCCCAAGAAACAAACACTTAACGTCCTAGTACACACGGCAATGAAAAAGGTTTATAAATGACTTTTAGAAGGGTTACTGTCAAAAGTATGTGTTAAATAAAAATAGACCGATGTCAGGCACATGGTCCCTCAGAGCTTATGGGGGCTGCGGGGTGTCTGGTAGGCCGGTGGATACTGGCTGCAAACAATACGCTTGGACGGTAAGATGAAATGACTCTATCAACATCTGCCTGGCCTTTGGGCTACATGGCTCACTGGTCTCGGACACCAATCAAAGACAGTGAGGTATCAAAGGAGGCATATAATTTATTAGCAGATGGAAAAGTCATCCTTTCCAAGCCACAATTGCACTGCACAGAAACAGCCTTAACCATTGAACTGGGGCACATTCTGTAAGTAAACTGCTCAGAACATTCATTGCAGAAAGAAATGCAATGCATAGAACTGACATGATGCATAATTTTACAAGACAGAAAATCATTTCTGCTTCTACAAAATGCATTTCTATGATAATTACATATTAATATGGATATTGTATAACATTGCACTCATCTGAACAGACCCCAGAATTCTGGAAATGAGAATATAAACTTTGAAAGTTTACTTGCAGGGAATTGCTCTTGTAAACAGTTGGAAATGCTGTCGTTTGTGATTCTCTTCTTAATGTCTAGCGTAGTTGGTAATGTGTTCACAGAAATTCAGTATTTATGGTTCATATGAGGTCTATGCTTGCTGCAGTATGTACTCTATATTATTTACACATTAAACCCACTAACACCCCTAATGTGTTAGGGGCGTTTCTACACATCTGAGAGAACTTTACTTTTTGGGAGAGCAGGGGTTGCGTTCATCAGGCACCAAATGTAAGAAAACGGACAGAAACTGGGAGGGATTACCAGAACTTGGCCGATAAGAAACACAACTTTTTGTTTTCAATTGGAAAATGTTTTCATTTGCATGACTTAAAGGACACAAAACAGGAATATATATATATTTTTTAAGGTACTGCAAAACAGTTTATTTGAGCTCCTACTTTGAACAGTAATCACACAAACCTCAGGGCTGGAATCAATCCATATTGCCGAAGTTCAGCCATATAGCTTGCTTGAAATGTAAAGGGAATTTCCCATTGGGCCCGACATACTGTATGCAGCAGAGTTTACCGTGAATGCAGTCTCCACTAATGCGGGAACATTGACATTTAAAGGCAATCAGGCTACAACGTGGAACTTCAGCGCTACGGATTGAATCGAACCCTCAAATGATTTGGTTTGTAATGTATGCACAACGTGGTTCAGTGGTCTCAACATTTTTGAGATGGCAGCAGTTAAGATTTGCATAGGCTTTACACAATCAACTGTTAGGGAAACATTTCAACAGAAAGACGGACTACTACAGTTTGCAAACAGACACGCACAGTTGAGCCTCAGGACAATGTAGGCCACTCAGTCATGAAGTGCGTAGTTTTATGTGTCGAATGTAAATGTTATGCCTGTAGTGTAAACAATGTACATTTCGATAAAACACACAAGACAGACCCATTTGTCACAGAAAAAGGTTTATTGAAAAATAAAGTTATATCCTCCTTAAATTGTCAGCAACTGTGAAAACAAAATGTATCATTTTTTGTACAGTCATAATTTAGTCCCATAACAATCGCTGCTTTAGCTTTTCCATGATTGGCTTAAAACAAGGTTGAGATTGAAAAAGAAAAGTCATAATGGATACACATGAATGCAAAATGCAGATTTTGACAACGGAGACATTCGATGTTGGGTTAAAAGAGACAAGGACATTTTCTCATGCCCATAACACATCTTCCTTTCAGCTATCGTATTTAGAGTTCCATTAACCGTTTTGGGACAAACCAATTTAAAAGACAATTTACAGAGGCTATTTAATGTTGGTTCTCAAGATCCCTCGGTGTATACATGACAACCAATGAAAGGAAGGAAACAGTTGACAACATACTCAAAAATAAGCCTGACTCTAATACGAGCAGAACAAGGCTACTGCCACAAAGAAGCAGAATCTTTCATATGCTGCATTTTACCCCACTAAAAGCCTTCGCTAAACATGTCCACAACAGCATTAAGAGACATGTGTTTTAACCATCACCACTAAGTCCAACACATACAATTACTGTTTTACCTTTACAGTAAATGTTATAAGAAGCATTATCCTTCGAGCAAAGTATGAGATCTCAACTAACAATTCTCTCTGGCACTAGGACCGGTTGATCAATAGGGCAGGTACAATAAGCGGTCTAGTAATAACCATCAAAAGGCACGTCATGTACTTTTTAAAACGGTAGCTTGGCTGCAGATCGTATACACAAACGTAATCAAAACTGATCTGGACGGTACGGGGGGGGGGGGGGGGGGGGGCTCGTCATAAAACGTAAGTGACCATCTAAAAGACAACGTATCTATATTTACAAAATGTGCAAATGGTTTGCATTAAGATCTGAAAATAAAAAACAACACGAGGTTCTTTTTCTGGCATTTACAATAAAAATTAAAACATGTGTGCGCGCTGCTTTTCGTCCCGATGTCATCGTCATCACCCCGAAAACACAGTGATGAGAGGAGCGAGACGTCTATGTCACTACTGTCCAGTCCAACACGTTTCGTCAGTATCTAAGTGGACGGTCTCAAGGCGTGTCTGAAATGACACCCTAATTCCTTTTGCAGACATGTTGCCAAAGCATTTGGATATTATCTTTGCCATTCCTCATTCTCTCTCATCACTGTTGCTGGAGGTTGGAGTCAGATGGGACAAACAACTCCCGTCTAATCCATCCACTTGAATGTACGTGTTCACTTTATATTATTTCTTCCATAAATAAAATGACCCTCTGTAAAAAGAAATCTCCTTTTCTATAAATAAAAAGAAACAATTCAGCAAACACAGAGAAAGATCTGTATATAAAACACATTTAAAAAATAATTTAAAACCCATATGAAGAATATACAGTATTAGTCATATATGTTGTTAAACTTCAGTAAATTAGGTTAAAGTAGTGCATTATTTCCATTCACAACAAGGACTACTAATTCAAGCTTTTATTGACACGTAAAAAAAAAAAAAAAAGAGTTGGCAGGCAAATTAGGATCCTAAACGATCTCCAAATGAAGGAAACAGGTAAAGTTGCAGGTGTGTGTGTGTGTTGCTCTGTCAAGAGCTATAATTTACAGTGCATCCATAGAAATTATGTTTGTGTGTGTGTGTGTGTGTGTGTGTGTATGTATCTTTCGGGTCGACTGTGTACATAAAGGTTTTAAATATCTATAATACAAGTACTCATGATCAATATATCTCTTTAGAATACGTTCCCGATAAATCTATTGTGGTCAAGGCAACGGTCCTATGTGATACTGGTGATTGAGCGGACTGATGTTTGATCTGCCAGAGGGGCCCTTTCCAACTACAGCTGTGATGATGTTCTACTGTCTACAGAACAGTACCACACTATGTCATCACTGTCACATGTGACTGATCTGACCTGATAATCCTTTAAAACCATTTATTTTTTTATTTTTTACATTTGATTGAAATTGATCAATGACTAATTATTATTTTCATTAGCTACTGGCAATTATTTTGCACACACCTCTTATCCCCAGCACATTCCAACCGGTCAGTCAGGTGTGTGTGTGTGGCTGTGAATGTGTGCGATTTCGAAAAACTCAGCCTCTAGTCTGTACATTGGGAACATGAGGAGGGGCAATCTACCATGCAGGGCTACAGAGGAGCCATGCTGGATGGTGTGTGTGTGAGGTGTAGTTGGGAATGACCACGAGGGACAATGCCTCAGGATTAAAAATGATTTGCGATTTAGAACATGTAAAAATCAACATTATATCTACATCTGACCCGCTCCCCTGTCCAGAAGCGACGATGGGGAGCGGTACAGTTACAGTGTAAAACTGGCTCTGCGTCGTCTTCTTCTTCACACTAGTGTTGCTTTTGGTCAAGTTTCCCCTAGGTACAGATCTAGGATCAGCTTCCAGTCCCCCAATCATAACCATAAATAAGGGAAATGCAAAACTGACCATAGATCAGGGTCTATGGGAAACTTTCCATTGGAGCATACCATTCAGAATACATGCCCTGTGCATTGCTTCATCCTAAGTAGTACGCTAGTGTGGACATTGAAACAGAGCCTTACTGCCTGGGGACGGCCTCTTATGGGTCTCCAGTGCAAACCTACATAGCTAAAAGAGTTCAAAGATAAAAAGGGGACAGGGGGGCAGAGAGGAAAGCATGCCGAGTGTGGCGACACACCAGCTCGTTGGTCCCACGATGCGACTACAAGCTTAGAGAGATACAGTGGCTGGAGTCACTGGGCCACCGACTGCAGTACCACCCACTGCCACACATCCTAGAGGCAGTAGTGAGCTCTGTTGCCATATGCTCTGCCTCAAATATACACCGACTCCCATTGATTCAAGTAATTCAGGCCGATGCGCAATGTCTCTATTTTCTGTACCCTCCTTTCCTCCTGCCCGGTGCCTTACTGAAAACTTTTCCATTGACATTCCTAGTTCCCAGAGTATGTATATAGCTCACTGGCCTCTTTCTGTCCACCATTTGAATTTCCACAGTTTGCTGCCGATGCTGTGTCTGTCTGACGAGCTGATCAACATGCCTTAAAAGGTCAAAGTTCAGGCGATTAAAAACAGACATAAATAATACAGATGTCTCCTGGTTGTCTGGTTCCCAGGCTGCTCTTCCTCCCTCCAGAGGCCTGGCCGTGGGAGGAGTTAGGCTGCAGGACTGCAGGTGTGGAGCCAGGGGGAGGAGTCAAGCCATCTGAGTGGTTAGAGCTAGAGATCCCCAACCCCCCCCCCATTCCCTGCAGCGCTCTGGAAGGGTACGGGGTCCAATCCACTCCAGTTCGATCCTCTCCACACACCCAGACAGACAGGTGCTATAGGCAGCCTTTGCACAGCGCCACCTGGCCCTTCATATAGTCCCGGCAGGGGCAGACGCGTTTGAGGGAGGGGTGGGCGCCGGCGCAGCTGAACAGCAGCAGGTCCGACTGGAAGACGCAGTGGTGACGTGTGTCGCTGTACGCAGGCACCACCGTGTCGCCCGACGACTCCACCGTCTGGCAGTCCATGCCGAACCTCAGACAGAAAATGGGAAATATGAAATTCTACTTCATTGTCCACACAGGGAAATGAATTATGCTGCCGGGAGTAGATAAGACACAATATACACAGAACAAAGACACACAAGTAAAAATGTATCTGTACACAAACATCTGGGATATCATAGAGACCGACAGAAAGAGACAGATGGACAGACACGGTCAGACAGGCAAGCAGGTAGAAAGACAGGCAGACACAGTCAGGACAGACAGATTGAGCATCACTGTGTCTGAAGTTGGCCTGGATACAGCCTGATACAGCAATTACATTGAGTCTTGACGTCTCGATAACCATTCCCTGCTGACACCGATGAGTGAGTTGAATTTGAAATGGCTCAAGTTGACATTTGACAACTGCAATAAATGACGTTTCCCCTCTGATATCGGTCTTATCATTTTTGTCTCTGAAACGTCATAAAAGGGAATAACTTGTGTGCGACCTCTAGTGAACCAAATTCAGCACAGCAGCAGGCAAGTATTGATTGTCTATTTATGCTATACTGCCATCTGTTGGGTAGAAAGCAAAATGCCTGTGTCAGACATGCATTTGTGTGTGTGTGTGTGTGTGCGAGCGCACAAGTGTGCGTACAGGTTAAGGTGTACTGTAGGTGCACACACTAACCGGGCCAGGTCCTTGTCCTTGTTGAGGTGCTGGAAGAAGGAGGGCTCGCAGATGAGCTGCTCCGCCTGACACACCTGCTTACAGGAGCTCCCCGGCTCAGCCAGCCTCACCTGCAGAGCACTGAGGGGAGGCCACATCACCTGGCCATGGCAGAAATCCTAGAGGGAGGGACAGGGAGGGAGGAAAGGGTTGAAATGGGGGAGATGGGAGAGGGAGAAGGGTAATGGGGAGGGAGAGAGAGAGAGAGAGAGCGAGAGAGACAGGGAGAGAGGAAAGGGTTGAAATGGGGGAGATGGGAGAGGGGTAACAGGGAGGGAGAGAGAGAGAGCGAGCGAGCGAGACAGGGAGAGAGGAAAGGGTTGAAATGGGGGAGATGGGAGAGGGAGAAGGGTAACAGGGAGGGAGAGAGAGAGAGAGAGCGAGAGAGGGAGAGAGGAAAGGGTTGAAATCGGGGAGATGGGAGAGGGAGAAGGGTAATGGGGAGGGAGAGAGAGAGAGAGAGCGAGAGAGACAGGGAGAGAGGAAAGGGTTGAAATGGGGGAGATGGGAGAGGGAGAAGGGTAATGGGGAGGGAGAGAGAGAGAGAGAGAGAGCGAGAGAGACAGGGAGAGAGGAAAGGGTTGAAATGGGGGAGATGGGAGAGGGGTAACAGGGAGGGAGAGAGAGAGAGAGAGCGAGCGAGCGAGACAGGGAGAGAGGAAAGGGTTGAAATGGGGGAGATGGGAGATGGGAGAGGGGTAACAAGGAGGGAGAGAGAGAGAGCGAGCGAGAGAGACAGGGAGAGAGGAAAGGGTTGAAATCGGGGAGATGGGAGAGGGAGAAGGGTAACAGGAGGGAGAGAGAGAGAGAGGGAGAGAGGAAAGGGTTGAAATGGGGGAGATGGGAGAGGGAGAAGGGTAACGGGAGGGAGAGAGAGAGAGCGAGAGAGACAGGGAGAGAGGAAAGGGTTGAAATGGGGGAGATGGGAGAGGGAGAAGGGTAACAGGGAGGGAGAGAGAGAGAGAGAGAGAGAGCGAGAGAGGGAGAGAGGAAAGGGTTGAAATGGGGGAGATGGGAGAGGGAGAAGGGTAACAGGGAGGGAGAGAGAGAGCGAGGGAGAGAGGAAAGGGTTGAAATGGGGGAGATGGGAGAGGGAGAAGGGTAACGGGGAGGGAGAGAGAGAGAGCGAGAGAGACAGGGAGAGAGGAAAGGGTTGAAATGGGGGAGATGGGAGAGGGAGAAGGGTAACGGGGAGGGAGAGAGAGAGAGCGAGAGAGGGAGAGAGGAAAGGGTTGAAATCGGGGAGATGGGAGAGGGAGAAGGGTAATGGGGAGGGAGAGAGAGAGAGAGAGAGCGAGAGAGGGAGAGAGGAAAGGGTTGAAATCGGGGAGATGGGAGAGGGAGAAGGGTAATGGGGAGGGAGAGAGAGAGAGAGAGCGAGAGAGACAGGGAGAGAGGAAAGGGTTGAAATGGGGGAGATGGGAGAGGGAGAAGGGTAATGGGGAGGGAGAGAGAGAGAGAGAGAGAGAGCGAGAGAGACAGGGAGAGAGGAAAGGGTTGAAATGGGGGAGATGGGAGAGGGGTAACAGGGAGGGAGAGAGAGAGAGAGAGCGAGCGAGCGAGACAGGGAGAGAGGAAAGGGTTGAAATGGGGGAGATGGGAGATGGGAGAGGGGTAACAAGGAGGGAGAGAGAGAGAGCGAGCGAGAGAGACAGGGAGAGAGGAAAGGGTTGAAATCGGGGAGATGGGAGAGGGAGAAGGGTAACAGGAGGGAGAGAGAGAGAGAGGGAGAGAGGAAAGGGTTGAAATGGGGGAGATGGGAGAGGGAGAAGGGTAACGGGAGGGAGAGAGAGAGAGCGAGAGAGACAGGGAGAGAGGAAAGGGTTGAAATGGGGGAGATGGGAGAGGGAGAAGGGTAACAGGGAGGGAGAGAGAGAGAGAGAGAGAGAGCGAGAGAGGGAGAGAGGAAAGGGTTGAAATGGGGGAGATGGGAGAGGGAGAAGGGTAACAGGGAGGGAGAGAGAGAGCGAGGGAGAGAGGAAAGGGTTGAAATGGGGGAGATGGGAGAGGGAGAAGGGTAACGGGGAGGGAGAGAGAGAGAGCGAGAGAGACAGGGAGAGAGGAAAGGGTTGAAATGGGGGAGATGGGAGAGGGAGAAGGGTAACGGGGAGGGAGAGAGAGAGAGCGAGAGAGACAGGGAGAGAGAACACCGGAGAGTTATACGAGAGTCATTTCACAATCCGTCGTGAATAGTCAAAATACAAGTGAATGACAGATAGAACGTGGAACCGTAGCATTCAAAGAATGACAACAGCTCATATTGTGGTTGCACTGTAGCCATTGTTGTAGCAACATCCGTCGGTAGGACAGACGGCACACTATTTGACAGCTTGTTTGTTCGCGTTGTGTAAAGTGACATTTCTCCTGAGACCTATTTCCCAGGGCTGGCATAGGATCCTTTCGGGAGATGACAAGTGTGCATAGGGACGTCTCTTCATGCAGACAGGCTCAATCAAATGTATTTTAGAAAGGCCTTTAAAAAATATATATTTTTACATCAGCAGTTGTCACAAAGTGCAGCAGGACAGATGCAGAGGGAGAGAGACACCGAGGGAGCAACGGACACAGCGCCAAGTCTGTCACCCCTTCCAACTTTAAAACTCTGCTAAAAAGATACATTCGGAACCCAATCTGTTCACAGTCGGCGAAGAGAGAAGCAGCTGTCATCAGTAGCTACAAAGTCAACACCGAGATAAGAACCAAGACAGGAGATATAGTATGCATGGGCATGACAAATAGAGAGGTGGCAGGAGAAGGAGAGAACATTTAGGCTCTAACCTGAAACAGGACGGAGACCCTTTTTTTTCAGTGAAAGTGCACTATAGAATACTCCAGAGGCTCTGACACCCTTTCCACACTAAGATATTAAAATGGACAATATTGAAAGAAAGTAAGGCTCAGTTCGTTAATGGGGAGCCAAGCTGGCCCGTTAACATACCTGGGCCTGTAATCAAGAAGCGTCTCAGAGTAGGAATACTGATCTAGGATCAGGTCACCCCTCTTATTTATGATGCTGTAAAACTGATACTTTGTTAATACGGGCCCTGGCGCCAGTCCGCCTAAGCCATCAGAGAGGCATAGTTAGCTAGCCACGCCCTGCCACGCCCTACCACGCCAGACATAAGCAGTGTGTAACAAAACTATGCTGATCTTGTACCGAACTGTACTTACTGGAAAAGCGAGCCAAAAAAAATGACAGTTAGGGTTGGCACAATAGTGTGTAAAGGCTCTGACGGCTATCCAGGAGAATGGAGAGGACAGTTATAGCGAGGCCGTACCTGATTCTCAATGAAGGCGTTGACTCTTTGCAGCATCCCCTCACAGGTGAACTCGTAGGGCAGGTAGGGCTCGATCTGAGGATGGAAAACACAGAGTCAGGCTACAGCGGGACGTGAAGCACTTTATAGGCTGTAGAATGCCAGTCAGCTTGCTAAGAGTATGTGTCTATGGTGGGATAGGTACTGTAGTGGGTTAGTGAGAGGAGAGGAGACGAGACGAGAGGAGAGGAGAGGAGAGGAGAGGAGAGGAGAGGAGAGGAGAGGAGAGGAGAGGAGAGGAGAGGAGAGGAGAGGAGAGGAGAGGAGAGGAGAGGAGGAGAGGAGAGGAGAGGAGAGGAGAGGAGAGGAGAGGAGAGGAGAGGAGAGGAGAGGGAAAAAGAAGGAAAGAAAAAAAGAAAGAGGGGTATGTGTGTGTGTGGGCTTCAAAACTCTCCAACCCTGACTGAGGTCTTCTAGACAGACACATTCCTGAAATATATACACAACTACCTACAGTAGCGCCGAGGATATCAGCGAGAACTCCACACACACTATAGTCATTATGTTCTGCAGTCAACAGAGCAAAACTCAATGAGACAAACTACTGAGCTGCATCCTTGTTCCATCGAAACAACTTCAGATACGCTGCTGTGAAACTCTGTAATTGGTCAACTAACCTTTGAGATCAATTTGTGATTGGTGGAATAACATTCGATGCTCTCAACCGTAGAGAGCGGAGACAAAGGGTGCATGATAAATCACACCCTATTCCCTATATAATGCACTACTTTTGACCAGAGCCTGAGCCCAAAAGTAGTGCACTATAAAAAGGGAACAAACAGGGTGCCATTGGGGCACATCCAGAGAGAGAAAATTAAGCTGGGGGCTGTTGGTCTGGACACTGGTCAGAAACCATACGAGACACAGTAGCCTTCTCTAATGAACAAACCCATTGTTCGGGCACCCCTGCAGAAGCACACGAGGTCTGTGTCCCCAATGGCACCATATTCCCTAATCCTTACATAGCGCACTACTTTTGACCAGAGCCCATAGAGTAGTGCACTATATAGGGAATAGGGTGCTATTGGGGGACACAACCACAAGGGCTGCTTGCCCCTGGAAGTAAATATGCACGGGCCCAGTGAGGGGAGAGAGAAAGAAAAGCTCTCACTTTGCTATTCTCAATTCCTCTCTCTGTGAATTCCTCTTATTCATCTATTCTAATCGAGCCCCCTTGGAATTTGTGATCACACTCTCTGCTTCCCTGACTGGTACAATCGTTTGTGCACCCGAGGCTTTAGGGAATGAGACTGGGAGAGTTTTCATTTCAGACTGTGCTAAAAGAATAGAAAGGAGAGAATGCAAGCAGGGAAACATGTATTGTGTGTGTGTGTGTGTGTGTGTGTGTGTGTGTGTGTACCTTCTGACTGAGGATTGAGCGGATGGCTCTGTCCACCTCCGCAGGGTTGTCGATGTTCACCGTCCACACGTGAGGCTGGCCAATATACACCTCAGCATACGGGTGCTGGGAGGTCAACTGCATGGGAACACATTTTTATAGAATTTCTTCGACTGCCATAAAAACGACTTTTGGCAAGCTGAAGAAAACACACAATATATACGTTTGATTATTTATTCACGTTTATATGAGTCATTTAGCAGGTTTGGCAGATGCTCTTATCCAGACAATACTGAAGTCAGATTGGCTGAATTGGCTAGTCAGCTAATAAGTAGAGCGTTCTTTTTTAAATCCTTAGTCCCTTTGGCAGAATCAAAACAGACATGACGCAGTAGTTCACTTCAATAGGAGCGCATTGAAGTCGAGTCACATCACAGATGAAGAACGAACTGTGTGCACGCGCTCCACAAACTAGACCCTATCCGTCAAACACCAGACGGACTTATTACAGAGGACCTGTCATGAATAAAAGAAAGGAGAGGTAACAGCACAGAAGTGAATAGAGGACTAGGTTATGTCTCTCACACACACACACACACTTTGACCGGGGTCTCTGGGCAGAGTGGCGCCCTCTCACCTCTCTCAGGGTGGGCTTGCCCTTGAAGAAGTCCGTGTTCTTGCTGCTCTTGGGCGGGGTGAACTTGGGGTTGAGGAAGGCACAGCCATTGGCTATGGCCTCTAGGGGGGCGGGGCCTTCGTAGGGGAAGGACAGGCCAACAAAAAGCTGTGGAGAAAAAGAGCATTGCACTTACATTGACATTTAGCAGACGCTATTGTCCAGAGCAACTTAACAAATCAACGCATTCAATCAATGCATTCAAGTTTAGCAGGAAACAACAACTACATATCACAGTTATTGCAAGTAGACTCTTATCTGAAATAGACCCCATCAGCAGAATCAGTACCAGGAAGAAATAACTATTGCAGGTGTGGGTGAGAGAAAGTACAATATTATCTTCTTCTGAGAAATAAAAGAAGACACCTCTTACTTCCTAGAATTCCCACAGCCTGGTCTGTGTTTTTATGCTCTGCATCAGCAGCACACACAGCCTGCTTTTATTGGTTCTTAACCATTCCTAAGTGTTTCGGCTATAAAACTGGCTCGTAAAAGAGGGCTTCTCCTGTCTGGTAAGCACAGCCTCAAGTTCTCAGTCGCTTTAGTGTGGTGTGTGTGTGTGTGTGTGTGTGTGGTGTCGGCCCGAGGAGAGGCTAAACGCGGAGTTCACACACACACACAAACACACGGTAGAGTGAAAACGTGCACACGCACGTGCACAGACAAAACAATGGCCAGAGGAGGGGAAGTAAGGCCTGTGGTGTTGTTAGGATTGGTCTCTGGATATGAGACTCATGGGTTTGAAACCCCTGACCGGTTATGCATGCCAGGGATCAAACATCAGTGACTGAATGGTGATTATGTTAATATTATTCTATTATTATTATTATTATTATAAATTGCAGCAAATAAAGAAAAGCAGAACATTGGCAAAGCCAGCAGAAAATGTACAGACTGTAAATAAGTGTGTAATGTTTTATGTACTAACCCATCTTGTTCAAGCACTACTCGGCACCGAGACAGTAGCTACAGTACTTTTATTACCTGTACTACTTGCTCTTGTCATGAAACAAGCTATTCGCACAAATACGGCCCTGTCTCTGGAGAGAAGAGGCCCACCGCCAATCATCACAACAAAGACTCCGTACACACAGAGGATCATAGAAAACCCATTGAGCTGGACGACCAAAGCAAATATCTGAGAGGCTCTTCTGACATGCTGGAACCAGAGGTGACGAGCCCGTGAAGCGTGCCACAATAATGTGTTTGTCTGAGGCCCCACTAGTAAAAAGAGAGCTGCTGGAGCTGGGGTTGTTATAGCGGAGGGCCGGCGACGGCCACAATGGCTGGTCTGTCAGTCGGCGAGAGCAAGATCCCGCCGGGTCAGTGCCGGCCATGCCTGGGGAGACAGAGGGTCTCTTGAGTTCAGCCCACTGTTGGCAACACTGCTGTACACGGACTCTCCCATACCATCCCTTCTCTTCAGTCCATACCCATATCATCCTTCTCCTCAGCCACTGTACCTCACGACTCTCCTTAACAGCTACTGTGTGTGCAGGGTCTTGTTCCAGCCCTGCAGTAACACATCTAACTCAGCTAATCACGGTCCAGAGTGAAATCCTTATAAGGATGACTTAAATCAGGTGTGTTCGTGACAAGCTGGAGCAAAAGCCCACAGTCCCAGGACAGTAGCTCTCCAGAACCGGAGAACCCCAATGTAAACACTGAACAGCAGTGGGACAGACAGTATCGACTGCAGCTTTCAGCGTTTGGTCGACAGGTGGCAGCAGAGGCTGACTGATGGTGCTTCCTCGCAGGCAAGACTTGCAGCCCAGTGAGCCCACAGCTGCTATTTATAGAGCAAACCCCCTCTCTCCGACCGTGTAGCATGGCACAGCATAGAATTGCACAGCATACAAAAGCATAGCGTAGCATATGCTAAATGGATATTGTGAGAAGGACTCTATATTGGGTGGTGGTGAGAAGGTGAGAGGCAACCGGGCTAGTTGCAAGTGCTTCAGATACCACTTAGGAAAAGGCAGCTAGCGATGTGAAAGGGAAGAGCAGCGAATACAATGACCTCCGATGACATACGGTAATTGAACAACTTCAGAAGAAGAATGTGGTCATATGCGCCAGTACGAAGAAGGCCGAGACCTAGGAGAGAAAAGCCTGTGATCCAGCACTACATACAGCAGACTAAACGTATCACCGTGGACTGTTATTTCAACAGAAGGGCCCTTGTGCAATAGCATGAACCTGGAGTGAAGTTTCCCCCTAGTAACAGAATAGATGCTTGGAAGCCAGCATGCTACTGTACTAAGCTGTGCACTGGACAAATAAAGCCTGTTCTAGGGTCAGCTTACCCTCCCTGCATCTTAACCATAACCATTAGTGGGGGGGGGGGGTGCAAAACAGACCCAAGATCAGAGTGTAAGGGGCACCCTACTCCAGACCAATGCATATCATCCTGGACAGTTAGGAGATGATGAACACGTTCGACTGGTCTGGAGGATATGCTGGCTATGCAAACAAGCCATGGTTAAACCACATTCCACACAGGGAACATGCAAACTGCGTTGTAGAGCGGGAGGGACAAGAATCGTAGTCGACTGTACTTCCTTCGAGGTACAACGTTGAATTCTGCCAAAGAGATAATTAGGACCTTAAGTCAACATGAGCCAGGTCTTCGATTCAGTTGTAAACGCAAGGTGGTGTATGTTTTGTGAGATTGGGTAATTCAATTAGGATCCCCATTAGCTACAGCCAAAGCATCCAAATCAAATCGCATGTTATTGGTCACATACACGTGTTTAGCGGGTGTTATTGCGAGTGTAGCAAAATGCTTGTCTCAACACCAATTCCATATAATATTTTACTAGGGCAGTATAATGCTGGTTCATTGCAAATTCTATACAGTGCCTTCCACCTCTGCCCTGTTTTATACTGCATCTATGTATTCCGTGTTGTTTTGCCAAAAATCTCAGGGGAGCAATTAACACAAGCAATCTGTTAGCAGGTAAATGCTTTATTCATAAAGAGGAGCAGGGAGGAAAGCGTGGCTGGAAAACACCTGGCCTCATTCTTCTTGTTATCTCAACAACACAATGCTGCTGCTAAATAGGTCTGGATTTATGGCAATTCATTAGCGCTCCCTCCGGGCTTCCAAACACCAGGTTAATGAGGAGATCTTGAAGATCCCTCTCTCTCTCTCCTTCCAAAGATCTCCTCCACTCTCTCCATCTCCTTCCAAATATCTCCTCCACCCTCTCTCTATCTCCTTCCAAATATATCCTCCACTCTTTCCATCTCCTTCCAAATATCTCCTCCACTCTTTCCATCTCCTTCCAAATATCTCCTCCACTCTTTCCATCTCCTTCCAAATATCTCCTCCACTCTTTCCATCTCCTTCCAAATATCTCCTCCACTCTTTCCATCTCCTTCCAAAGATCTCCTCCACTCTTTCCATCTCCTTCCAAATATCTCCTCCACTCTTTCCATCTCCTTCCAAATATTTCCTCCACCCTCTCTCTCTCCTTCCAAAGATCTCCTCCACCCTCTCTCTCTCTCCTTCCAAAGATCTCCTCCACCCTCTCTCTCTCTCCTTCCAAAGATCTCCTCCACCCTCTCTCTCTCTCCTTCCAAAGATCTCCTCCACTCTCTCTCTCTCTCCTTCCAAAGATCTCATCCACTCTCTCTCTCTCTCCTTCCAAAGATCTCATCCACTCTCTCTCTCTCTCCTTCCAAAGACCTCCTCCACCCTCTCTCTCCTTCCAAAGACCTCCTCCACCCACTCTCTCTCTCCTTCCAAAGACCTCCTCCACCCTCTCTCTCTCCTTCCAAAGACCTCCTCCACCCTCTCCCTCTCCTTCCAAAGACCTCCTCCACCCTCTCTCTCTCTCCTTCCAAAGACCTCCTCCACCCTCTCTCTCTCTCCTTCCAAAGATCTCCTCTACTCTCTCTCTCTCCTTCCAAAGATCTCCTCCACTCTCTCTCCTTCCAAAGATCTCATCCACTCTCTCTCCTTCCAAAGATCTCATCCACTCTCTCTCTCTCTCCTTCCAAAGGTCTCCTCCACTCTCTCTCTCCTTCCAAAGACCTCCTCCACCCTCTCTCTCCTTCCAAAGACCTCCTCCACCCTCTCTCTCTCCTTCCAAAGACCTCCTCCACCCTCTCTCTCTCCTTCCAAAGACCTCCTCCACCCTCTCTCCTTCCAAAGACCTCCTCCACCCTCTCTCTCTCCTTCCAAAGACCTCCTCCACCCTCTCTCCATCTCCTTCCAAAGACCTCCTCCAACCTCTCTCCATCTCCTTCCAAAGACCTCCTCCACCCTCTCTCTCTCCTTCCAAAGATCTCCTCCACTCTCTCTCTCTCTCCTTCCAAAGATCTCCTCCACTCTCTCACTCTCTCCTTCCAAAGATCTCCTCCACTCTCTCTCTCTCTCCTTCCAAAGATCTCCTCCACTCTCTCTCTCCTTCCAAAGATCTCCTCCACCCTCTCGCTCTCCTTCCAAAGATCTCCTCCACCCTCTCGCTCTCCTTCCAAAGATCTCTGATAACTCTCTCTTTTCAAGGTTGACGCTTGCTGGTTTGATTTCCGGATTTTCCACAGTTTCTCCTGACAGCCTCTTTTCAGACTATTTAGGACAGCTATAGCCTGGCCCCAGATCGGTCTGTGTGCACCACCATATGAGTTTGCTATACAGCACAAACAGACCAGTTGTGTGGATTGAGAACAGGCAGTTTGGTTGGAGCTTCAGAGGGTCATTGGGCTGTACAGTACAAACAGACCTGGGACGAGTTGCTTGGCTAGAAAACAGGCAGTGTGGTTGGAGGTGCTTCAGAAGAAGTGAACCTTGAGCGGTAGCATTGTGTCAAGAGCAGTGGCAGGACTGGGCATGACATGAACGGAGTTCCTGGCTAGCATATGGCCCTGCTGAGGCACTCTGGGAGAAATCACTATGACTAATGATGAAGTGCTGAGAGATCCTGATACTCGCCTTGACACGGAGTAAAATCATAAACCATCCATTCACTGAGATGCATAGTGAAGTCACAGGGGGTGTCGCACTCCCAACAAACACAGTGTATGTGTGTGTGTGTGTGTGTGTGTGTGTGTACGTATTAGAACATTCTGCGGCGTTCAGCTGACTGCTATTATGAGCAAACTGCCCCGAAAATATCTCGTTTGAATAATCATCCCACTTCAACTTTAGGGCTTTTGTTTTTACTACTTATTGTTGATTGTACATGCTGTTGATTGTTTAGTTTTTCGTGGCTGTGTGTACATGCTGTTGATTGTTGTGGTTTTTTTCATGACTGTGTGTACATGCTGTTGACTGACAAACCAACTTCCCATCAGGGATTAATAAAGTCCTTCTTCTATCTCATCTTATCAGGAACCAAGGCTTTTTTTTATGAGCAATCCCGTCACTCTTAGTAATGACTTGGTACCTATGCCCCCCGAGTCCTACAGCGTAGCAAGTGTGGATCCTCTCTCTAGGGCAGGATTCTTCCACTCTGGTGTGTGTGTCCGTGTGTATTGTATATGTGTATATATATATGTATGTGTGTGTGTGTGTGTGTGTGTGTGTGTGTGTGTGTGTGTGTGTGTGTGTGTGTGTGTGTGTGTGTGTGTTGCTCTCACCTTGGTCTCCCTGAGGAGGAACTGCAGGTCCCGGCCGCTCAGGATGCCGTAGTTTCTCACGTAGCTGGGCAAGTGCACAGTGCTGGTACCGTGCACAGTGGCGTGCACCTCCGTGTAGGTGTGGATGATGTCTAGGTAGGTCTTCTTGTCCTGAAGCACACAGGAAGAAAACCACCAGTCAGTGAGACCCTACCACTGTACATACTGTAGTCCACACTGTGTATTGTACACAGTACATAACCTGGCCTCATTATAGATCTCTATGTTGAGATTCTCAAAACAGGGTTAAAGGAAACAATGGAGTACATTATTATTGTATCTGGGACCTCTGCCTCTAATCTGCAGTGTACTCTTTTAAACGTTGATGACACATAGACAACATGAAAACAATATCTGGTGGCACTTAAAATGCTGACAGGTGATGCATTACGATGAGGTTATAATGCACAATAAGACTCGCATGGTCCCTTATAATGTCTTATTACCTTCTCCTTAAAATGATTCGGATTAAATAACAGCCATAACCGAATATAAAAGACATCGCAAAAGGTTCAGGTACAGGCTTATAACAATTAAAGAGTCCTCCCTCAAACTGGAAATCACAGGAAATGATGTCCGGCAAGGAGCTCATTGCTGATAAGAGATGGCTCCTCGCTGGAGTGCGGCGACTCAAAAACACTTTCGAGCAAAACAAACGGAGAGAGTGTACTGTTGGATCAACATGATCTCTCTCGCAAACAAAGGAAGATGCGCAGAGAGCCCTGCGTCCCAAATGGCACCCTATTCCCTATAAAGTGCACTCCTTTTGACTAGGGCGCTTAGGGCTCTGCTCAAAAGTAGCGCACCGTGCCTTAGAGGAAAAAAGGGAACGCAGATATACGTTTCAGGGAGAATGATGGAAACTAGTATACACTGAGAGATGAAAGATGACTCATGCCTTCACTTCATTCTCATGATCAAAACTGTAATCATGGATATTCTTTGGGTTGGCGGCAATATATAGTAAAAATTTTTAATTAAATTAAAATAAAAAACATAAAATCAAATAAGAGATTTGTTCATTCGGTTTGAGAAAGCTTGATTATAACGGTAGGCTTAATGTTTGCAACAATTTCCTGAGCGGTCACACCTAAACGTTTGAATGGAAAACATTCCGAAACCAGTCCTAAGGTACATTTTCCCCTGCTCATAGAAAGAAAAATGCAGTCGTGAAGGATAGGACACAGGCGACAGCAGACAGCGGGAGGGGATAACCAGTTTGATCAAGCATCGATTGCGACATCCTCCCCGACCGACCCCCTAATGGCAGGCTGCGGGCAGCGGCGCAGATTAAACTGAAGCTAGGAAGAAGTGACAGGAACAGCAGCTTTCCTCTCGCCCACGTACGTACATCCTTCCAAGCTGCCACCAGGTGTGCTCAGGTAGTGGCAAACTACGCTGGCACCACTCATTATCAAGCCATTGCTGCCTGGGGAAAGGTTTGAATGCAGGAGCGTTCGACAGTGTGCGGTGGTATCCATCTTTTAAGAGGACGGGTTCGCAGCACGTCCAGGCCACGGAAGTTAAAGAATGCACATTCTCTATGACCTGGCTAGAGCAACAACAATCTCTTCACTTTAAAAACTAACAATAGTGATTACAAACTAACATTCAAACCGTCACACCTCTCCCCGTGGCTCCGACTCCTATACAAATCAACCTGCCACCAAGGCAGCCGCTTCTGCCTCAAAGCTAAAATTTTCTAAGCAAAGCAGGCTGGTACAGAGTAGAGACCTTCTCAGATCCCGAAATTGAATATGCAAATTTCCAGCCCGACAGGATCCGGTCATTAAAAGAAAATCTGTTTCGGATCTTAGTGGACCAGATCCACCAAAACATATCAGAGTTGAGAGAGAATTCGATCCAAATTTGGTCTGGTCTGTATCCGACCCACATGGATCCGAAACTTTTTAAACATTTTTTAAAAAGGTGCTTTATTGCCCTGCAAGTCAGCAATTTTTGTTTGACTTGTCTGGCAGTGAACATGCATTTTTGGTTGTAGGCCCATCTAAAATAATTTATTTGTGGTGTACAGCTTAGTGTTTTCATAATGACATCCCTATAGTTGATTTAAAAAAATATATATATTTTTTTTAAGTGGGTTATAGCCTTTTTGACCAGCAAGCCTAAAATTAAAACAGGCCAAGGAAAGATGGAGTCTCCTGCAGACCCATTTCATTTCCAACAATTGCGATTTAAGAGGACATGTTGGCCTACCGTCCGGAGAGTTAATTCAACATTCATAATTGAAGAGAGGAGCTGTCCTGATATTTATTATACCATGCCTTACACAATCAATAAATTGGCAGCCTTGCAACATAAGGATAACACATGCACACAACAACATGAGCAGAAGGCTTCTTTATTAAAGACGATCAGAAAGAATGTGTCGGTAACACCGCATTATAGTCTCATTTATTTTGAGCGAAAGTCCCGAAACTTGGGTATGCTGACAAATAGCTTATCACTCAAGTAAATGAATATTAGTTAGCAAACTGAAATTAAAGAAAGAAAATACAATTGCAAAAAATAGCTTACTGAATAGGCAAGCCCACATTTTTTTTTTTTTTTTATCGCTCAGGTCTTAAGAATATGGGTAACCCTTTTCTCCTTCGTATCCACAAATGTGCATAAATGAGGCCCATACAGACTGCTGGTTGTACCTCCCTGGACTCGCTTTCATTCAGTTTCTTCTTCACATCAGCAAAAAACAACTCCATGTTTCAGAAACTCACTTTATATAGCCTATGGGGCAGGAGGTAGCCTAATGGTTAGACCGTTGGGCCAGTAACCGAAGGGTTGTGTGATTAAGGCAGCCCCCCCGCACCGCTCTGATTCAGAGGGGTTGGGTTAAATGCAGAAGACACATTTCAGTTGAAGGCATTCAACCCTTTCCCTATAGGCTATCACTCCTTTCTGCTGAGTCCTCCTCTTCCTCTCCCACAACAGTAGCCTATTTAACCCGCAGTGGCTCGTTGTCATGAAGCGAAAATGCAGGTTTGACAATGATATTTTGACATATTCGGGTTGATGAAAGGGAACTCACTGAGAATCATTTAAGATAAGCAAATGTAAATGTATGACATTTTCATTTGTTGTTTAGGAACTGGTCAGTATTTCACATTTTTTTTTTTACAGTGATCTGAGGTTTAACTACAACATTCTGGATCCCGGGTCGGATCAAGGGTAATCGGGTTCGTGTAGATCCATGAAGGCCTCTAGCACAGAGGAGTAGCTATGTCTCCAGGGCACACAGCATCCTTTGACCTTCTAAGTCCAATACAAATCAATATTGTAAACAACATTCTAACTACCATGCAAATCGATATCTTAGACAACATTCCCCAAAAAAGTCTAACTTCTATGAAAATCCATATTCTAAACATTCCAAATACAAATCAACCCGCCTGCAAGCTAATTCTTTCTAAGCAAAGCAGGCTGACACAGTATGTCTCCGGTGCACACAGAATCCTTTGTTAGCTTTAGGAACAGGAAGGAGAACAGTGGAGTGACTACAGTACATCAGGCTCTCCTTTGAGTGTGTCTTACACAGGCCAGTCGCCCCAGGCCCCGAGGGATGCCCTATCAGATGCCACCTGGCAGCCTGTTGTAACAGGAGCCTTAGAGGGGACCGAGTCCCAAATGGCACCCCTATTCCCTATATAGTGCACTGCTTTTGACCAGAGCCCAATAGGCCCTGGTCAACAGTAGTGCACTATAAAAAGGTTGCCATTTGGGACACAACCTTAGAGAGATCAGAGAGCCAGGCAGGGGTGGAGGTAGTGTGGAGGTGGCCACTTGTAATGAGATGGTGAAATGTTTACTCTCTAATATGTGTGTCCCAGAGAGCTGGGGTCTGAACAGGTGTGTGGGTGGAGGGTTAGAGGAAGGTTATGGAGGAAGAGCGGAGAGAAGGAGTGGATTGTGTACACACACACACACACACATATATACACACACTAAACCACGATGTGGCCCTGAGAATGGTAAAAGTATGCAAATGGTGATGATGATATATGATTACAACAGTGAACGCCACAAGGTTACTGCAGTGCAGACTGATTGTTCATTGTCAGTGCCATGCCTATGAGGGTAAAGTGAGGGAGGTTTAGGCCAGTAGTATGGCTAGAGGCTAGGGCTCTGATGTTTGAGTCTAGCCTAAGCTGTCACAGAGTGAGGGTACAGTAACATTCCCCACCACTCCAGACTGCAGTCCTGACTGTCACATCAGACAGTCACAGAGCTGTTCCCCTGCGGCCTGAAGCTCAGTCTGGCTCCAACGGGGAGGGACAGTGACACAAACCCACATTAACACTGATGGCACCTGACGGGGGCTGCAGTGTGTGTGTGTGTGTGTGTGTGTGTGTGTGTGTGTGTGTGTGTGTGTGTGTGTGACCTGGTTTCAAATACTATTTTGGGTATTTCAATTATTTTCAAAGACATTTCGAAGTAAGTATTTGGATATTTTGCATTTGAAGTAAGTTATATAGGAATGTATTTGGAAATACACTTTGAAAGGATTGGTATGTATTTGGAAATACACTTTGAAAGGATTGGTATGTATTTGGAAATACACTTTTAAAGGATTGGTATGTATTTGTCTGTGCATTTTTAAATACAAATATCTAAATCCTCCATGGATTTGAACAAGCATTTCAAAATAGTTTTAAATAGTAGGCTATTTATAGGAAATCCTAAAAAAATACTTTCAAATACTTTTGCACACATTTGAAAAATAGTCAAATACACATGTATTTGAACCAGGGGCGGAAATTTCATTAGGGACAAGGGAGTCATGTCCACAATTGGCTCCTACCATTCCGATTGGAACCCGATTTGAATCCAGGACTTCTGTGTATGTCTGTGTGTGGGGACTGGAATGCTGTATAGCAACACTATAGCTTTCACTTGCTTAACTGGTTTGTTAATGACTGTGTGTGGTCACTCATACCTTCTGTGCTGTTTTGTTTGAGAACTCAGTTAAAACATGTCAAGTGTTGGTTGAGGATGGTCATCACAAAAAAAAGGCATAAGCTATGTATACGTAAAGATATCATACAGGTTGGCCTATTTTCTCAAGATGGTTACAGTTTTTGATACGTTTTTTAATTAATTCATTTTAGGGTTAATTCATCTTCATTTTTGATGAACTATTTTCTTCTGACAATGTGTGTGATAAATATGTGTGCATGCTTTCTAGTTAGTTTCATCTGTGGTCTCGGATGGATTCAGTTATCATTTTTTTGTCAATGATCTACACAAAATACTCTATACTGTCAAAGTGGAAGAAAAATAAAAAATATAACACTACTCTAACTTGATAAAATAAGTATTTAGCCCCTTGAGTATATGATAGATATGTTAAAAACACCTTTGGAGTCTCAAAGTGTGGATTGTGCAATATTTGCCCATAATTTTTTTAATCAAAATTCTTCAAGCTCTGTCAAGTTGGTTGTCTTGACATATTTTTTATTTTTTTATTTCACCTTTATTTAACCAGGTAGGCTAGTTGAGAACAACTAGAACATTTGCAACTGCGACCTGGCCAAGATAAAGCATAGCAGTGTGAACAGACAACACAGAGTTACACATGGAGTAAACAATTAACAAGTCAATAACACAGTAGGAAAAATATATATACATTGTGTGCAAAAGGCATGAGGAGGTAGGCGAATAATTACAATTTTGCAGAGGGCCAGCCGACTAGAGCATACAAGTCGCAGTGGTGGGTGGTATAAGGTGCTTTAGTGACAAAACGGATGGCACTGTGATAAACTGCATCCAGTTTGCTGAGTAGAGTGTTGGAAGCAAATTTTGTAGATGACATCGCCGAAATCGAGGATCGGTAGGATAGTCAGTTTTACTAGGGTAAGTTTGGCGGCGTGAGTGAAGGAGGCTTTGTTGCGGAATAGAAAGCGGACTCTTGATTTGATTTTCGATTGGAGATGTTTGATATGAGTCTGGAAGGAGAGTTTACAGTCTAGCCAGACACCTAGGTACTTATAGATGTCCACATATTCAAGGTCGGAACCATCCAGGGTGGTGATGCTGGTCAGGCGTGCGGGTGCAGGCAGCGAACGGTTGAAAAGCATGCATTTGGTTTTACTAGCGTTTAAGAGCAGTTGGAGGCCACGGAAGGAGTGTTGTATGGCATTGAAGCTCGTTTGGAGGTTAGATAGCACAGTGTCCAAGGACGGGCCGGAAGTATATAGAATCGTGTCGTCTGCGTAGAGGTGGATCAGGGAATCGCCCGCAGCAAGAGCAACATCATTGATAAATACAGAGAAAAGAGTCGGCCCGAGGATTGAACCCTGTGGCACCCCCATAGAGACTGCCAGAGGACCCGACAGCATGCCCTCCGATTTGACACACTGAACACACTGTCTGCAAAGTAATTGGTGAACCAGGCAAGGCAGTCATCCGAAAAACCGAGGCTACTGAGTCTGCCGATAAGAATATGGTGATTGACAGAGTCGAAAGCCTTGGCAAGGTCGATGAAGACGGCTGCACAGTACTGTCTTTTATCGATGGCGGTTATGATATCGTTTAGTACCTTGAGCGTGGCTGAGGTGCACCCTTGACCGGCTCGGAAACCAGATTGCACAGCGGAGAAGGTACGGTGGGATTCGAGATGGTCAGTGACCTGTTTGTTGACTTGGCTTTCGAAGACCTTAGATAGGCAGGGCAGGATGGATATAGGTCTGTAACCGTTTGGGTCCAGGGTGTCTTCCCCCTTTGAAGAGGGGGATGACTGCGGCATAGATTTTCAAGCAGATTTAAGTCAAAACTGTAAATCGGCCACTCAGGATCATTCACTAGAAAAAGCTAGAAAAGCAAAGGAGGGGAGGAAATGGGAGGGAGATATCATAGGAGGAAATGGATCTAGGAAAGAAAATGAGAAAAGGGATCTAAGAAAGGCGGAAATTAAGCTATAAATAGAGGAAAGGAGAGTCATCTGCTTAGACTGAGGCTGTCCTAATATGGACACTATAGCCACATTTGTGGATAACATAAAACCAGTGGAAAAGAGAGTCTGAAAATTCTGTAAACAACACATACAAAATCCACAAGCAAATTTGTATGCGCAAATGCACATTCCAGAGTTGTAAATTGTCTTGCTGAAAGCAGACTGAACTAGGTTTTCCTCTAGGAGTTTTAGCCTGTGCTTATCTCCATTCCATTTATTTTTTATCCTGAAAAACTCTCCAGCCCTTAATCATTACAAGCATACCCATAACATGATGCAGCCACCACTATGCTTGAAAATATGGAGAGTGGTACTCAGTAATGTGTTGTATTGGATTTGCCCCAAACATAACACTTTGTATTCAGGACAAAAAGTGAATTGCTTTGCCACATTTTTTTAAAGTGTTACTTTAGTGCCTTGTTGCAAACAGGATGCATGTTTTGGAATATTTGTATTCTGTACAGGCTTCCTTCTTTTACTATGTCAATTAGGTTAGTATTGTGGAGTAACTACAATGTTGTTGATCCATTCTCAGTTTTCTCCTATCACAGCCATTAAACTCTAACTGTTTTAAAGTCACCATTGGCCTAATGGTGAAATCCCTGAGCTGTTTCCTTCCTCTTCGGCAACTAAGTTAGGAAGGACGCCAGTATCTTTTGTGGCATACAGAAGGTCAGCCACCAGGGGGAGACCCATCGAGGCCTGGTGACAGAAGGAGTATACATCACGAGGTGATGGCTCCATCTGCTGGACGTGCCAGGTCTCGACGGGCTCTCCGCCCAGGACTAATTGGGGCTGATTGAGAGTTGGTGAGTAATCAAGGGCGATTGCTCACCAGCTGTACAAGCCCCATAAAGCTGCCAGAAGGGCAGCGCACAGGAGAGGACTGGGGGAAGTAAGGTGACTTCCGTGTCGTTGGAGACGGTACCCGAGCTAAGACGGAGTTGAGTTGGTGTGGCCGACAGGATACAGCAAGACTCGGAGCCCAGAAGACAGTATCCCGGAGAGGGTTTCATGGGGCAGACCTATCCTTTTCTTTTGATTTATTATTTAAAAAAACAGTGACTTACCCCTCCAACTGTCAAGAATGTGCAAAGCTGTCATCCAGGCAAAGGGTGGCTACTTTGAAGAATCTAAAATCTATTTTGATTTAAAGTTTTTTGGTTACTACATGATTCTATATATGTTATTTCATAGTTTTGATGTCTTTACTATTATTCTACAATGTAGAAAATAGTACAAATAAAGAAAAACACTTGAATGAGTAGGTGTCCCCAAACTTTTGACTGGTACTGTATATTTACCAAATTAAGAGTCTAAACTCACTCCATAAAAGGTTCTTAAAGAACATTATTCCAGTTCAGTGTGTTCCTGGAACGAGGACACGCTGGTTTATTTGAAGTAACTCATACCTTCCGTGTTGTTCAGAAAAATCCTGTCAGTGTGTGTGTTTGTGAGAGTGTATGTATTGGTTTGTGTGAAAGTGTGGGTGTGCTAGTGTGCAAACGCGCTCGCGTGTGTGTGTGCACTTGTGTGCCTCCCACCTGTAAATGTAAACTGAGGGACATTGACCCGAGGGACCAAGATAATGAAGACAACACGATGGATGTCAGGCTAACTTTGAGGAGGAAGCGGATTCATTGCCTTTCTTAGCCTTTATGGGGAGTAGTATTAGGGAAATAATGAAACCAGGACATTGGTTTGAGGGCAGATGATCAAAATGAGAGAGGAGAGGTCTTTAATTACATTGTAAATCACCTGGAAAAGTATGTGTGTGTGTTCTGGGGTTGGGTTAAATGTGGTAAGACACATTTCAGTTGAATGCATTCGGTTGCACGACTGACACGATATCCCTCTTTCCCTTCTTGGTGTCTCGTACTGTTTGACAAGACTGTGTTAGCCCATTGAGCTAAACCTACGAGGCCCTAGCGTTATGCAGGGCTCACCAGCACATATTGGGATACTGGGGTAGATTATTCTGGCAGTGGAGAGAACCTACCAAGTGTGAATACAACCCATGTACTCTCACAGGGCCAATATGACCTTACGCTAAATCATTTGTAATGGGTTATGAGCTTCACTGAATCCAATTCAAAAAGAACAGCAGAGACACAGGAGAGGAGCACTTCTTTGGTTTACAGTTAATCCATGAGGTGCTCTTTGATCATGGGATGAAAACCTATAGAACAAAAATAAGTTGATGCTGGATAGGAAACAATGTAAAATATTTGATTACTTCTGGGAGTTTTTTTTGCATACAGGCTTAAATCGGCATTGTTCACTATCCAGCATCAACTTATTTTTGTTCCTTAAAATAGAAAAGCATTCAGTGGTAGAGAATCACAGCCCTTGGAATCTCCAGATTTGGTATATCTTGGTACATTTGTAAGTCTGTTCCTGATTCATCATGTTACATTTTTTATTTATTTAACCTTTATTTAACTAGGCAAGTCGGTTTAGAAAAAATTCATACGAGTGGGTTTTTCTGTACAGCTGGGTGAATATGTGTGGGTTTGTTTGTAAAGCCTGTGTTATTTTGTAGGTGTGTGCGCGTGCTCACGCTAGTGTCTACGCCCTAGTGTGTCTGTGTGTGTGGTTGACTCAGTGAGAAAAATGTGTCGGTGTTATATTGATGAATCTTTGTGCACTGGAGGGACTGTGGGCACTGTCCGTAGGCCAGCATTAGCATTTCAAACACCGGTGTCCACCTCCCCTGATCTAAGGCCATTGGGACCGTGTTTCTTTTTAATACATCTCTCCCTGACTCTCGGTCTCAAACGTTCTCTCTCTGCCAACATGTTCACACCCTCCCTCCATCTCTCCTTCTCTTCCTCCCTACCTCTCCATCTTTCTCTCTTCCTCTTTTTCTCACCCACCCTCTCGCTCTGTTAGTCTATATTCTCATCTTACTTTCTATACTGAACAAAAACATAAACGCAACATGTTAAGTGTTGGTCCCTTGCTTCATGAGCTGAAATAAAAGATCCCGGAAATGTTCTATACGAACAAAAAGCTTATTTCGCTCAAATTTTGTGCACAACATTGTTTCCACCCTGTTAATGAGCATTTCTCATTTGCCAATGTAATCCATCCACCTGACAGGTGTAGCATGGGGAGCGTGCAATTAGCATGATGACTGCAGGAATGTCCACCAGAGCCATTGCCAGAAAATTGAATGTTAACCTCCAATGTCATTTTAGCGAATTTGGCAGTAAACCCAACCGGACTAAAAAAAACGCTGACCACCTGTAACCACGCCAGCCCAGGTCCACCCAAAATCCATCTTCTTCACCTGCGGGATCATCTGAGACCAGGCACCAGGACAACTGATGAAACTGGGGACTATTTCTGTCTGTAGAAAGCCATTTTGTGGGGGAAAAACTGGGTCTGGCTCCCTAGTGTGTGTGGGGCCTATGCCCTCACAGGCCCACCCATGGATAAGCCCATGCCCAGTCACGTGAAATCCATAGATTAGGGCCTAATGAATTTATTTCAATTTACATTTCCTTACGTATATTAACTGTAACTCAGTAAAATCGTGAAATTGTTGCATGTTGCATTTATATTTTTGTTCAGTATATACGGTTTGCACTCTCTCGTGTATTCAATTACTCGCACAGCCTCAACCACCTAAGCTCACAACAACAAGACTCAAACAACTGCCGTTTCAGAGTGCGCAGAGCTGCAGCCAACAGATACCCTTCATTCTGCCCCGGTGAGTGCGCTCGGCTCGAGCCGGTTGCCATGGTAGCGGCTCCTTGAGAGGCCTGCTTTTTGGCTGCTCGATTATCACCTTCCCCTCTCCCACTTCAAACATGTCTGTTCGAGACGTAGGCGACCTGGTAGATTCAACCAGTTTTCAATGCAGCTCTTGGGCGCTGTTGGTGGCGTTGTTTATGGCTATTAACCTGAGGGTTGCTGGTCCGTATCCCATGGCTGACCGGGACAATGAAAATGGAGTGAGCCAGCAGCCAAAGGCATCTATATCCCACGTGCTATCTACTGCCGTTGTGCACTTCAGGAGTAAGATATTTAACTGATAATGCCAGAGAAGCCGATGTTTGGAGGATATATTGGCACGAGTGTTGTTAGGCCCAAGATAAAGTCGAGGGCCTCCAATATATTCTAAACAAATTAATTAAAAATGAAAAGCTGTCTTGAGTCTATAAGTATTCAACCCCTTTTTTATATCAAGCCTCAATAAGTTCAGGAGTAAACATTTGCTTAACAAGTCACATAATAAGTTACATGGACTCACTGTGTGCAATTAATAGCGTTTAACATGATTTTTAAATGACGACCTCATCTCTGTACCCCACACATTCAGATAATTGTAAGGTCCCTCAGTCGAGCTGTGGATTTAAAACACAGATTCAACCACAAAGACCAGGGAGGTTTTTCCAATGCCTCACAAAGGGCACCTGTTGGTAGATGGGTAGACATTTTAAAAAGCTGACATTGAATATCCCTTTCAGCAAGGTGAAGTTTTTAATAGCACTTTGGATGGTGTATCAATATACCCAGTCACTACAAAGATACAGGTGTCCTTCCTAACTCAGTTGTCGGAGAGGAAGGAAACCGCTCTGGGATTTCACAACGAGGCCAATGGTTTAATGGCTGTGGTAGGAGAAAACTGAGGATGGATCAACAACATTGTAGTTACTACACAATATTAACCAAACTGAGTGAAAAAAAGGTAGCCTGTACAGAATACAAATATTTCAAAACATGCATCCTGTTTGCAACAAGGCACTAAGTAATACTGCAAAGAATGTGGCAAAGCAATTCACTTTTTGTCCTGAATAAAAAGTGTTATGTTTGGTGCAAATCCAATACAACACATTACTCAGTACCACTCTCTATATTTTCAAGCATAGTGGTGGCTGCATCATGTTAGGGGCATGCTTGTAATTGTTAAGGACTGGGTGGGGAGTTTTTCAGGATAAAAAAAATAAACGGAATGGACCTAAGCACAGGCAAAATCCTAAAGGAAAACTTGGATCGGTCTGCTTTCCAGCAGACACTGGGAGATGAATTCACCTTTCAGCAGGACCATTTCATTTTGTTTGACCTATTGACATTTCTTTGTATATATATATATATTCATAAAAATTATCAAAGAAAGGGGAGATGCAGATTTTTTTTTACAGTGGAGACCAAGTTGGGCTAATGAGACAGTGGTTGGGCTAATGCCTGGTTGGGCTAATGAGACAGTGGTTGGGCTAATGATTGCACAGTGAGATGGAACAGTAAATAAGCATTTCAACATCATAGCCTTAGCTGGTGTTAACTTATGGAATAAACACCTACTGGAATGCAGTTTGAACCAATTAGGATCTACGATTAGAACCACCCGCTGTATAATGTAGTACCCCACATCTCAAATGACACCTACGTTCATAGGGAAGAGTAGGTCTGAAGGTTGATGTTAAGGAAATTGCTCCTTGATAACTCAAATGCAGGATCTTACCAGCCTATCATGACTTTGTATTAATTAACTTAAAAACAAAAACTATTGTGTAGCCTAAGTAATATATGAGATTTTGAGATTTCATTCTTAGGCATCACATTTACTAGTTAGTACGAGAGCACTGAGGCACTCCAGACAGCAACAATAGTGGATTATTCTCATTAGAGTTTGCCGGTGAAATTATCTGAAAGTTGTGTTTGAGTATGTAGGCCACGCAGTGACGGCCGACAGATGCTTCCTCTCTGCTGTGTCTAATTACATTTAATGCCACTCATAAAGCCGATAAATCTCTCCTATATGGATACAGCAATTACCGTCCATTCTGTGCCCGTTATAAATCAGACCTCCCCACACAATTTCTGCACCACAAACGGCACCCTATACCCTACATAGCGCACTACTTTGGACCAGGGTGCCATTTGGGACGCAAGTGGCTCCATTCACACACCTGCAGAGAGGGGAAGAGAGAGGTTAGCGGTACACTTCTGCATACTGATAAGAGACGGGGAATATTCCCTGTAGTGAGGAGCATTACATGTGGAAATCTAATGTCAGTCAGAGACAAAGCAATTGGAGGCAATGACGTTTGTTTGGTCCCTGAATGTTGTTAAAAGTCGCAAAGGCACTTTGTACTAGATGTCCTGTGTAGTGAGACCTCTGACCTCTTATATTTTGTACGGCCACCCCTCATCATGTTCAAGCCTTGTAGAGAGCAGTAAATGCCACAATCGCAAGATATGAGGGAGTTGAAAGGCTGTTTCCTGGTTTCCTTGATGAAAAGAAAATAGCCGGCCAGGTCTCGTGACACCATCACAGCAGTACGTCACAAGACAATGCAGACAGCCCCCGCAGATTCGGGGAGGGAAAGTGCGAGGGAGGCCTTTTCTCCTCACGTTCACTCATTACCAGACTCTGAAATGGCTATTTAATTAAAACGGAGGTAATGAACACGACGGGGTGTCTGGTTAGCTGCTAATGTTTTTCAAGGAGAAGTGACGGGAGTTCGGCACTCTGCCCTTTAAGATAGACTAAATGGCCCACTGTGCTGTGCCGCATGCGGGTTTGCGAGAGTGTGTGGCAAGCCGCACTGCATGGTTAATATAGGGCTGTTTTATTAGATAAATCAGTGTTGTGTGTGGATGCTGGTTCTGCAAGACATGGTCATTTCTTTGTGTGGTCACAGACCTGAGTTCAAATAGCATTTGTTGTTGATTGGCGCAATGGCACCAATCAAATAGTCCCAAAAGTGAAAACCCTGCACATCAAATCAAATGTATTTATTATAGCCCTTCTTACATCAGCTGATATCTCAAAGTGCTGTACAGAAACCAAGCCTAAAACCCCAAACAGCAAGCAATGCAGGTGTAGAAGCATGGTGGCTAGGAAAGACTCCCTAGATAGGCCAGAACCTAGGAAGACACCTAGAGAGGAACCAGGCTATGAGGGGTGGCCAGTCCTCTTCTGGCTGTGCCGGGTGGAGATTATAACAGAACATGGCCAAGATGTTCAAATGACCAGCATGGTCAAATAATAATAATCACAGTAGTCGTCGAGGGTGCAGCAAGTCAGCAACTCAGGAGTAAATGTCAGTTGGCTTTTCATAGCCGATCATTAAGAGTACCTCCATAAAAAGCCGGGCGTTGTTCGCCACAGATCTGAGATGACCTCTGTTCTTTTGTTTGCAGAATCCGCTTCCACCCGAGTTACTCTGCCTGCATCCAAAATGGCACCCTATTCCCTTTATAGTGCACTACTTTTGGCCAGGGCCCATTTGGGATGCACTCCTTGTGTGTTAAGACCTCCGAAAGATGGCTGGCTTACAACGTTACAACCGGCTTCTTTACCAAGTTTGTCATCATCGCAGCCCTTGTCAAGTCTCACCAAGACATACAGACTAGGCAGTAATCCGAGAATGTGTAATGTGCCAACGAGCGAATCGCACACAAAATGCTTGTGGCTGGTGTAGTTACAATCTCTAAACCCTTTTTTTTATATATCTCAGATAATCCCTGCGTCAATGCCTCTGCCCAACAGAGTCTGAGTAGGAATATATTCTAACTAATCAGAGTAGAGCTGAATTCTACTATTTATCAACATAATAATCAGAAAGTCAGGAATATGGTTTATAAAAAAGAACACTACATACTAGTCTCCATGAAATCTCCCAAAAACTCTCAAACTGTTCCAGTGACTTTCTTTCAAGAGTTAAGGAACTGGGTTACAATAGATTCCATACGCCGGTTCCCAAGAATATATGGCGTAGTGTGTCTGGTGCTTTCATCTTGAAAGGTATTCTGTGCAGATCAAGGCTCAGTGAACACTGTCACTTCAGTCACTACAGTCTCCTTAAAAGTGTCCACAGCGTTGTCCATTTCCCTGTGATCAAGGGACGGGACTGTGAAGCCAATGGGACCAGCTTCCTATTGAACTCAACTGAGTTGCACTTCCTTCTCATTTGGGCTCTATTCTAGTAGTGTTGATGTCTGGGAACTAGATCACGTGTCATTTTTTGTTCTAAACAAGAAGAGTCACCAGTTGATGACATGGTATTGTCACAATACAACTGACACTACTCTACCACATTCAACTTCACCCTCAATGCCGATGTCAACGTCAGACAACACCAAGACACATTAGGCACCCCCCAAGAGTCAACGTTTCATTTGAACACTGTTCCCTGCCGGAGTCCAACGCAGAACCTTGGCCATGCCAGTCACACGGGATACACGAGCTAAAGCGTCGTACCTTCCAGAAGTTGTCCACCTTGCCGTAGACCAGCGACTGGTTCTGCCGCTTGACTTCGTCAATGTGGCGGATGTCGC
This sequence comes from Oncorhynchus kisutch, assembly GCF_002021735.2. Classification (NCBI taxonomy): domain Eukaryota; kingdom Metazoa; phylum Chordata; class Actinopteri; order Salmoniformes; family Salmonidae; genus Oncorhynchus; species Oncorhynchus kisutch. The sequence goes on along the minus strand of NC_034178.2, from coordinate 14,563,823 downwards.
TGGCGTTCAGGTGCTGCTCCACCACAAAGCCCAGGAAGCTGTTGTCTGGCGTGTGGGCTGCAGGGGAAATAAACCACACAATACAACTGTCATTATACGGCTCAACTGGAATCACTATGATTATTGTACTGAAGCTAGTTAGTTCACATTCATTCACTTATATACAGAAAAGGGAAAACAAGCTACAAACACAAGCTGTCATTGTACAGTTAATGGGGAACACAACAATGATGATAGGTGGGTAAAGTTAGTTCATTAAAAGAGCAATTCAATTGCCAGCACTTTATCGCTATGAGATCTGCATAGGGCAACAACTATTTATCTCTACATTAGTTGATCGATTCATGCATATGCTGTACAGAAAACAAGTGAATAGCATGACAATAGGCCCTAATGATTAGGCCTTAATGATTAGGCTATTTGTTTTGTTAGGTCTCCTTATCTACATCTGTCCCATCATAAAACAATACAATTATGTAAGGGGGATCTCCTGAATAAAAGAGAAGAAAATGTCACTTGTTAAGTTAATGTGAAGTCATGACTTAACGGTCTATGATTAGGTCAGAAATGGGCAACGGCACACACTTGGGAGAGTTTCGCCTCGGCACACTCTCTGTTTGGAAATGGAAACTCACATTTGGAGATGAGGATTTACCCCTTTTTCTGACGAGGGGTGAATGACGGAGATTAGAAAATTAAGACCAATTAAGACCCCCCCCCCCCCCCCCCCCCCCAACAAAAATCCAACAAAAGCCAACAAAAATCCAATTGAAATAAAACTATGCTGGGTCCCAAAGCCCACATGGCATAGTGCACTTTTGACCAGTGCCCTGTATGCTGGTCCTATGGGCCCTGGTCAAAAGTAGTGCACTATATAGGGGATAGGGTGCTATTTGGGACACAAACAACAACTTTGCTTGATGGACTTGGCCCCTCTGAAGTGTATCCCTCTTCCAGACTTTCACAACATTCTCCGCTTCTGGAAAGTGGAGGGGAGGGTTTTAGGCTAGCATCCTGTTCCTTCTCCACCGGGCCTGTTAAGTTGTTGCTTGAAGCCGTTTGTGGAAGCGATTTAATATATGCTGCTCGAGGGAGATCACTGCTATTTTAGAGCTATTGCAGAGCGCCAGTAAATCGTGTGGAGAGACGACGTGTTGGGAGATAAATTCATGGCCCGCCACGCGGCGTGGTGATAATGGAGGCTGGCCTCCTTCCGAGCAGACAGAGGAGGAGGAAAAGTGGGTGAGAGAGAGGGAGCTGCCGTCAGCCTCTATGGCCCAGGCGGGAAAGGGATGTGTTAGGACAACAGGCAGTTCAATCTTTCAACGCAGCACAGGGCTTTCCTCAAGAGGAGCTGGGATGGGATGTGTTAGGACAACAGGCATTCCAATCTTTTAACGCAGCACAGGGCTTTCCTCAAGAGGAGCGGGGATGGGATGGGATGTGTTAGGACAACAGGCAGTTCAATCTTTCAACGCAGCACAGGGCTTTCCTCAAGAGGAGCGGGGATGGGATGTGTTAGGACAACAGGCAGTTCAATCTTTCAACGCAGCACAGGGCTTTCCTCAAGAGGAGCGGGGATGGGATGGGATGTGTTAGGACAACAGGCAGTTCAATCTTTCAACGCAGCACAGGGCTTTCCTCAAGAGGAGCGGGGATGGGATGTTAGGACAACAGGCAGTTCAATCTTTCAACGCAGCACAGGGCTTTCCTCAAGAGGAGCGGGGATGGGATGGGATGTGTTAGGACAACAGGCAGTTCAATCTTTCAACGCAGCACAGGGCTTTCCTCAAGAGGAGCTGGGATGGGATGTGTTAGGACAACAGGCATTCCAATCTTTTAACGCAGCACAGGGCTTTCCTCAAGAGGAGCGGGGATGGGATGGGATGTGTTAGGACAACAGGCAGTTCAATCTTTCAACGCAGCACAGGGCTTTCCTCAAGAGGAGCGGGGATGGGATGTGTTAGGACAACAGGCAGTTCAATCTTTCAACGCAGCACAGGGCTTTCCTCAAGAGGAGCGGGGATGGGATGGGATGTGTTAGGACAACAGGCAGTTCAATCTTTCAACGCAGCACAGGGCTTTCCTCAAGAGGAGCGGGGATGGGATGTTAGGACAACAGGCAGTTCAATCTTTCAACGCAGCACAGGGCTTTCCTCAAGAGGAGCGGGGATGGGATGGGATGTGTTAGGACAACAGGCAGTTCAATCTTTCAACGCAGCACAGGGCTTTCCTCAAGAGGAGCTGGGATGGGATGTGTTAGGACAACAGGCATTCCAATCTTTTAACGCAGCACAGGGCTTTCCTCAAGAGGAGCGGGGATGGGATGGGATGTGTTAGGACAACAGGCAGTTCAATCTTTCAACGCAGCACAGGGCTTTCCTCAAGAGGAGCGGGGATGGGATGTGTTAGGACAACAGGCAGTTCAATCTTTCAACGCAGCACAGGGCTTTCCTCAAGAGGAGCGGGGATGGGATGGGATGTGTTAGGACAACAGGCAGTTCAATCTTTCAACGCAGCACAGGGCTTTCCTCAAGAGGAGCGGGGATGGGATGTTAGGACAACAGGCAGTTCAATCTTTCAACGCAGCACAGGGCTTTCCTCAAGAGGAGCGGGGATGGGATGTGCACTGCATGCTAAAAACAAGAATAATTGTACAAATAATTTTTCCTAATAATAATAGTGCTGGGGAGAAGGAGAGGGAGAAGGGAGGCCTCTGTCATCACTCAGTGTAAGTGGGCGTGACAGTCTGCAGAAAAGGTTTGCGGGCCCAGCTGGACTATGCCAAGATGCCAGGCCAGTCGACTTCAATCAGCCGGCCAAAACAAGACACACACCCGGGCTCGACTCGGCACTTCGTAGCAGGCAGGCAATCCATACATAATGTAATATGGGTAATTTTGTGGAAGTCATTAAAAGCAATTGGAAAACGTCTCGCACTTAGTCTGACTGGATAAGGTCAGAAACGCAGCAGAAACTCTGCTCCGGTTCCGTTGGCATGCATTGAAATGCGTGGCTTTCTTTTGCAAAATAACTATGAATTAACGGACTTATTTTCAAATAATTTGATGACCCCCGGATTCTATGGGATGCCACCAAAGTTTTATAAAAAATAAACAAATAAACAACTGTGGGGGGGGGGGGGGGTTCTACTAAGCTATATGTAATTGTTTTAAGAAGGTCATACCAAGGATCATTCTGCTATTTTATTTGGAATTTTAAGACTCCTTGAAGTATAAAAAAAACATTGGAATTTGGCTTTACTGCCATTAACCCATACAAACGCATTGAATCAATCACGGATTACAAAAGAAAACCAGCCCCGTCACGGACCAGGATGTCTTGCTCCCAGGCAGACTAAATAACTTTTTTGCCCGCTTTGAGGACAATACAGTGCCACGGACACGGCCAGCAACCAAAACATGCGGACTCTCCTTCACTGCAGCCGACGTGAGGAAAACATTTAAACGTGTCAACCCTCACAAGGCTGCAGGCCCAGACGGCATCCCCAGCCGCGCCCTCAGAGCATGCGCAGACCAGCTGGCTGGTGTGTTTACAGACATATTCAATCAATCCCTATCCCAGTCTGTTGTTCCCACATGCTTCAAGAGGGCCACCATTGTTCCTGTTCCCAAGAAAGCTAAGGTAACTGAGCTAAACGACTACCGCCCCGTAGCACTCACTTCCGTCATCATGAAGTGCTTTGAGAGACTAGTCAAGGACCATATCACCTCCACCCTACCTGACACCCTAGACCCACTCCAATTTGCTTACCGCCCAAATAGGTCCACAGACGATGCAATCTCAACCACACTGCACACTGCCCTAACCCATCTGGACAAGAGGAATACCTATGTGAGAATGCTGTTCATCGACTACAGCTCGGCATTCAACACCATAGTGCCCTCCAAGCTCGTCATCAAGCTCGAGACCCTGGGTCTCGACCCCGCCCTGTGCAACTGGGTACTGGACTTCCTGACGGGCCGCCCCCAGGTGGTGAGGGTAGGCAACAACATCTCCACCCCGCTGATCCTCAACACTGGGGCCCCACAAGGGTGCGTTCTGAGCCCTCTCCTGTACTCCCTGTTCACCCACGACTGCGTGGCCACGCACGCCTCCAACTCAATCATCAAGTTTGCGGACGACACAACAGTGGTAGGCTTGATTACCAACAACGGCGAGACGGCCTACAGGGAGGAGGTGAGGGCCCTCGGAGTGTGGTGTCAGGAAAATAACCTCACACTCAACGTCAACAAAACTAAGGAGATGATTGTGGACTTCAGGAAACAGCAGAGGGAACACCCCCCTATCCACATCGATGGAACAGTAGTGGAGAGAGTAGTACGTTTTAAGTTCCTCGGCGTACACATCACAGACAAACTGAATTGGTCCACCCACACAGACAGCATCGTGAAGAAGGCGCAGCAGCGCCTCTTCAACCTCAGGAGGCTGAAGAAATTTGGCTTGTCACCAAAAGCACTCACAAACTTCTACAGATGCACAATCGAGAGCATCCTGTCGGGCTGTATCACCGCCTGGTACGGCAACTGCTCCGCCCACAACCGTAAGGCTCTCCAGAGGGTAGTGAGGTCTGCACAACGCATCGATTAACATATGTAGTCTATAACAATGTTGGAAAAGATTTGTTTCATTTGGTTATGTATTCCGTTAGCACAGTATGTATTCATTCATATGACCTCATTTTAAGAATTGATGTTCTCTACCCTGACGCTTGTTTTAACCATGTCGGATGGAAGTTTTCAGCCAAGTGTTTCAAAATCGCAAATCATTTATCTCAATTGCCCAAAAAAGCTAAATGAGATATCTTGACCAAATTGTGCAGAACCTACAAAGCGGGTTTGTTAAAAAAGTGTTTATCACCGAATATCCTCCATCGACTATTTACATATCTTAGACGTTTCACCAGAAACGGCTCCTTGGGTTGTATTATCCACAGGCCGGTCAAGTGACACCTTAATTGGGGAGGACGGGTTCACAGTAATGGCTGGGACGACGGAATTAATGGAATGGCATCGAACACAGTTTCCATGTGTTTGATGCCGTACTCTGTTCCAGCCATTATTATGAGCCGTCCTCCCCTCAGCAGCCTCCTGTGCTTGGAACATATGGAAATTGGCTCCAATTCATTAATATGATTAAAATACTACATGCCAATCCCCCAGCCATAGTTAACAGAGATGATCATAGATAAATTCAGCTTCATCTAATGTTATACGTAACCAAATCAGCCCTACTACCTTAAGACCCCGATGGGGGACTCCACCACTACTTATGGAATCTCAATCATTTCGTATTTTAAACATCTGGGAAGAAATATACTGTATTTCCTTCCTTTGATAAAACCATTGCCAGAAACTTGAACAGAACGCTCAAATCAAAATCAACCTCAGTAGATGGAATAACATACCAGTTGTTTTAACTGGCAGACTGTCTAATTGTCAAAATGAATATATTGCCACGGCTGAATTTCTGGAGTTCAATGCTTCCCGTGGTTCCCCTTCTGGCAGGTGGGAAACATGGCTTCCGGGTAGGGATGGAGGATACGGGTTGGTAGATGGGGACTGAGGGGGGAAATGGGTTGGGGTTATCTTGGTAGGCATTTCTGTGATTGTTTTTCAGAGGGGCGGTTACAGGTACAAAAACAGAGACAAAACTCAAATTTTTTAAAAGTTGGTCACAAAAACAAAAAGGCAGGCAGCAGGGAGAGAGAGAGCAACCAAGTGTTGTTACTGGAGAACATAGCACAATCAAAACTGTGTTTGAAAAGTGACTGCCAATTTTATGAACATAAATAATGCATAGCAGCAAAGGGGAGGACCAACTCTGGTAGAAATGTGTTCATTAATGCACATGATTTTGGAATGAGATGTTCGACGAGCAGATGTCCACATGATTTTGGTAATGTAGTATATCGATCCAGTATTCCTGCACATTGTAAACATGATACTGGAACTGACCCTGTATATAGTATGTTAACTTCCTTTACCGTGCTCTTCTTATATCTCGTGTATTTTTCTTCTACCTTGTTATTTTTAGTATCACATTGTTATTGATTATCGCAAGAAAGGCATTTCACTGGAACTTGAAAGACTAGAAATGAATCTTTAGCACATTCTTCTGATTATGAGCTGTCATTCCCCACTGGTTGCCTCCACACCTTGCATAAGGGACAGAAATCAAATTGGACAACAAAAACCTGCTTAATGAACAACCCTCACTAACTACTATAGGGTTATCGTACACACACACACACACGGCCCCACCACACGCACGCTCTCAGGAAGCCAGCTTTTTGTCCATTCATTAGCGTTGTCCGGGAGGGTTTGAGAGGGAACGGAACGCACAAGGCTCAGTTAAGACATCACCAGGGCTTATGTGTATCGAGAGAGAGACGGAGAGAGACAGAGCGAGAGAGAAAGAAAAAGAAAGCGCGAGACAGAGACAGAGAGAGCGAGACCCCCTGACTCAGCACTTTGTATCCCTGTGAGGAGTAAATGCAAACATCCAAGCAGGCCCAGCCCAGAGCAGCACTGGCACAAAGGAAAAGTCTGAACCTGTTGTTCTTAATTAGAGAGCAGCACTCACATTTTTTGGCAGGTGTCTTCTCTCTCTCTGTATCTCTATCACTACATCTTTCACTCCGTCTTTTATTCTCTCACTCTCCGTCTCCCCCTCACTCTCCGTCTCGCCCTCACACACTCTCCGTCTCTCCGTCACTCACTCTCCGTCTCTCACTCTCCGTCTCTCCGGCACTCACTCTCCGTCTCTCCGGCACTCACTCTCCGTCACTCACTCTCACTCTCCGTCACTCACTCGCCGTCACTCCGTCACTCACTCTCCGTCTCGCCCTCACTCACTCTCCGCCTCGCCCTCACTCACTCACTCTCCGCCCTCATTCACTCACTCTCCGCCTCGCCCTCACTCACTCACTCTCCGCCTCGCCCTCACTCACTCACTCTCCGCCTCGCCCTCACTCACTCACTCTCCGCCTCGCCCTCACTCACTCACTCTCCGCCTCGCCCTCACTCACTCACTCTCCGCCTCGCCCTCACTCACTCACTCTCCGCCTCGCCCTCACTCACTCACCGCCTCGCCCTCACTCACTCACTCTCCGCCTCGCCCTCACTCACTCTCCGCCTCGCCCTCACTCACTCTCCGTCTCGCCCTCACTCACTCTCCGTCTCTCCGTCACTCACTCTTCGCCTCACCCTCACTCACTCTCCGCCTCGCCCTCACTCACTCTCCGCCTCGCCCTCACTCACTCACTCTCCGCCTCGCCCTCACTCTCTCACTCACTCACTCTCCATCTCGCCCTCACTCACTCTCTCGCCCTCACTCTCCATCTCACTCTCAGGGCGCCGTTCTCCCTCTCTCTCTCGCTCAAGCACATTGCCGGGGGGAGAAAACAACACTTCATCTTTTTTGACTGGTCCAGAGAGATGCTTCCTTCTTTTTTTATAAGGATAAACTTCAGAGGGGTAAAGTCCATCAAGTAAAGTCTCTTGAAAAGTTGTTTGCATCCCAAAATGGCAACCTATTCTCTATATAGTGCACTACGTTTTTTTACCAGGGCCCATAGGACAAGCTCATAGGGTATAGGGTAGAATAGGGTGGAATTTTGGATGACTCTCTGGACTTTACTTGATGGACTTGATGCAACCGTTCCAAAATCAAAGGAGGGGTAGAGAAGGCAACCGGTGCCCTCATTCTATAGCATCCCATTTCACTGGTTTCCTATTGTAACTCCTGGCCAAGGAAGGATGAATACTTCACAGCTGTCATCTGGCCATAATTCATCATAATCAGATGTTTATTTCTGTCCAAAAAATGTATTGGCAAAAAAGGAAATCAGCATCTGCTTGATAAGAAATTTAAGAAAGTGCACCGAGGCCATATGCTTTTCTGTGTGGCTTGTTTAATGTTAAATTGAAAGACATTGAAATTCTAGCGTGAAATGCAATTCTATTCTGCGTAGGTTTTGATAGGCCTTGTAGTGAAATTCTATTAAAAAAAGACAATTGGCTGGAAATACAGAGAGCTTTCAATCTACCAAGACAATTTGAGTTCAATATTTCGTTTCCCTATTCAGAACTTGTGGAACATTATTAAGATTATATATTTATATTATTATTATATTATTATATTTTAAACATACCTTGAATTTATTGCAAGACTAATGATGAGAATGTATTATAATCATAGTTGTACAAACTCAAATGAGGACCTTTGCTACTTTTCCCCTTTAACTTTAAATCAGCTGCAGGAAAAACACTGAGCTGAAATGACATGAATGAAAACAAGCAGGGGAAATGCAGAAGCAGAGGAGGTTTGAAGGGGCGTGCTGTCTAGAGTAGATTAACCTAACAGCAGGCGTAAAAGACACGCCTGAAACTACATCCCCTACATACTGGTTTTGACAAAAAAATAACTGTCGGGGGGAGGTTCTCTTCGGCACTGTTCAACCAATCCAGTAAATGTGGAGGAGGAGTTAAGATGGAGTGCCTCCTTGTTAATAACATCCATTTCCCCTGAAAACAGAACATCCTGTTGTTGGGGACTCGGCAGAGGATAAGCGGAGATAAACATCACTGTAACCAACTTCCATTTTACAGGGGGGAGTTTCCCTCTGATGTGGGGCACGCAACATTTGTTTCTTTTTTTAACGCTTTGCAACGGAAAACGAAAATGAAGGTTTCTTATTGGACAAGTCCAAGGAAGAGCAGTCCTCGTTTTAGTTCGTTTCCTTCCGTTTGGCACTTGGTAAACACGACCCAGGGCTGGCCTTCCCGAACACAAACAGAGAAGACTAGACGGGGGAGGGCTAGTCCTGGAGAACCTGTCTGAAGACCTCTCAATGCTCCATTGCGCTGTACTGTATATTCACAACGCCTCTCAGAGTAGGAGTACTGATCTAGGATCAGGTCCCCTGTGTCCATAAAATCGTATTCAATATGATCTAAAAGAGAAAACTGATTCTAGATCAGCAGTCCTACGCTGAAATGCTTGATGCATACGGCCCCTGATACCTGTACCTGTGAGCTCTGACAGATGAGACAGACAAATTACAGTTTGGGAATTTCCCCCAAATTGAAGTTAAATCTCTAGAATACTGCAGCATCATCTCAGGAATTGGGTATGAAAAACATAAAACCAATGGGTGGGTGGTGTATGCACGTCAATGTGGGTGGTGTATGCACGTCAATGCATTTCCCACATCAAAGGGCTCTGCTCAGATTCTACGCACCTTAGCACTCATGCACACACACACACAGTATTATACTGCTCAATTTATACACTTTCCCCCATCCCCCCTTCCCCAGTACACATGTAAATATTGGACTATAAATTGTGCCTTCCTGTATTATACTTATGCTAAAATGTTTATTCTATTCTACTGCCATTTACTTTATGTTCGTATTCTTATTTTATTATTTGTTATTGCAGTTACATTGTCGAGAAGGAACCTGCAAGTAAAGCATTTTGTTGGACGATGTATACCATCCATATCCCGTACATATGACTAATAAAACTTACGATAGTTTTGGTTTGTTCTTAGAACTTTAAACCATATGAGGGGCTCACTCCCAGAAATCACATATCCGGCCCAAATGGCACCCTATTGCCTATACAGTGCACTGCTTTTTGTATTTTTTATTTGACCCCCTTTTCTCCCCAATTTCGTGGAATCCAATTGTTAGTAATTACTATCTTGTCTCGTCGCGACAACTCCCGTACGGGCTCGGGAGAGATGAGGGTCAAAAGCCATGCGTCATCCGAAACATAACCCAACAAAGCCGCACTGCTTCTTAACACAGCGCACAGGTGATGGAAGCCAAGAGCCAGAGAAACAGAACAGTCAGGCTGTCATGTACCAACTGGAGCGAGAGCAGGGGAAACATTTGCTCACTGAAGGGGGTGTGTTATAAACAGACAAAGTGATTAACTGTACAGATGGATGGCCGAAGACGGATGTGGGAGAGCGTTCCAGCAGACCCCTCACACACACACATACACGTGCGTTCACAGACACACACTGTTTCAGACCAGTGAAACAGGACCCTTGATGAAGGGCCTGCTCAGGCCTTTGGTGAAGTCAGTCAGTCACACATTCGGCAAACTAGGAGGGCATCGTGTGGAAAGAATCTCTTTCCCGTGTGAACTCAGGGAGTGTGACTGGTTCCAAGCCCATCCTCAAATCTCACTACAGACAATGAAGAGCCTGTATGTGCCGGCTGGCTTCATTTGCATGATAGAAAAATGATCACATTTGGCAGATATGTACACTGAGCCAAAATGTAAAACGCAGCAGGCAACAATTTCAACGATTTTACGAAGTTAAAGTTCATATAAGGAAATCAAAGTGACATCAGCAAACTCCTAGCCCACACAACGCCATATTTCGCTGTCTGCCATCTTGCTGGTACAGTTGAATTCATCCGCGAAGAGAACTCTTCTCCAGTGTGCCAGTGGCCATCGAAGGTGGGCATTTGCCCACTGAAGTCGGTTATGACTCAAAACTGCATTCAGGTCAAGACCTTGGTAAGGACGACGAGCACGCAGATAAGTTCCCTGAGACGGATTCTGACAGTTTGTGCAGAAATTCTTCGGTTGTGCAAACCCAGTTTCATCAGCTGTCCGGGTGGCTGGTCTCAGACGATCCCGCAGGTGAAGAAGCTGGATGGGGAGGTCCTGGGCTGGCGTGATTACATGTGGTCTGCGGTTGTGAGGCCGGTTAGACGTACTGCCAAATTCTCTATCCAAATTATGGTAGAGAAAAGAACATTAAATGCTCTGGCAACAGCTCTGATGTACATTCCTGCAGTCAGCAATTGCACACTTCCTCAAAACATCAGACATCTGTGGCATTGTGTTGTTGTTTATTGTCCCCAGCACAAGGTGCACCTGTGTAATGACCATGCTGTTTAATTAGCTTCTTGATATGACACACCTGTGAGGTGGATGGATTATCTTGGCAAAGGAAAAATGCTCACTAAAAGGATATAAACAAATGTGTGCACAAAATTTGAGAGAAATAAGCTTTTTGTGCATATGGAACACATCTGGGATCTTTATTTCAGCTTATGAAACATGGGACCAACACTTTACATGTTGCGTTTCTATTTTTGTTCAGTGTATCATTACTCTATACAGAGGATTACATATCCTCTGTTGAGTTAATATGCATTATGTGACATAATGTAACATTGTTACAGTTGAAGTCGTATGTTTACATTCACTTAGGTTGGAGTCATTAAAACTTGTTTTTCAATCACTCTACAAATTTCTTATTAACTTCTTTGGGCTGGGGGCAGTATTGAGTAGCTTGGATGAATAAGGTGCCCAGAGTAAACTGTCTGCTACTCATGCCCAGTTGCTAATATATGCATATTATTAGTAGATTTTGATAGAAAACACTCTGAAGTTTCTAAAACTATTTGAATGATGTCTGTGAGTATAACAGAACTCATATGGCAGGCAAAAACCTGAGAAAAAAATGCAACCAGGAAGTGGGAAATCAGAGGTTTGTAGTTTTTCAACTCTTGGCTGATCGAATACACGATGTCTATGGGGTCAAATTGCACTTCCTAAGGCTTCCACTAGATGTCAACAGTCTTTAGAACCTTGTTTGATGCTTCTACTGTGAAGTGGGGGCGATTGAGAGGGGAATGAGTCAGAGGTCTGCCAGAGAGCCACGAGCTGGTGACGCGTGTTCACGTGAGAGTTAGCTTGAGTTCCATAGCATTTCTGAAGACAAAGGAATTCTCCGGTTGGAACATTATTGAAGATTTATGTTAAAAACATCCTAAAGATTGATTATATACTTCGTTTGACATGTTTCTACGGACAGTAACATAACTTTTTGACTTTTCGTCTGCTCCTAGTGATCGCGCATCATGAATTTGGATTACTGGGCTGGACGCGTGAACAAAAAGGAGGTATTTGGACATAAATTATGGACATTATCGAACAAAACAAACATGTATTGTGGAACTGGGATTCCTGGGAGTGCATTCTGATGAAGAGCATCAAAGGTAAGTGAATCTGTTGGCCACACAACATGGCAGATATCTGTTTGGGTTGTTTTGGTCTCTGAGCGCCATACTCAGATTATAGCATGGTGTGCTTTTTCCGTAAAGTAAAAAAAAAATCTGACACAGCGGTTGCAGTAAGGAGAAGTGTATCTATAATTCTTTTATCAATGTTTATTAAGAATATTTCTGTAAATTGATGTGGCTCTCTGCAAAATCACCGGATGTTTTGGAACTACTGAACGTAATGCGCCAATGTAAACTGAGATTTTTTTATATAAATCTGAACTTTATTGAACAAAACATACATGTATAGTGTAACATGAAGTCCTATGAGTGTCATCTGATGAAGATCATCAAAGGCTAGTGATTAGTCTTATCTATATTTCAGCTTTTTTGGCTGGAAAAATGGCTGTGTTTTTCTGTGACTTGGCTCTGACCTAACATAATCATTTGGTTTGCTTTCGCTGTAAAGTCTTTTTGAAAATCGGACACTGTGGTGGGATTAACAAGAAATGTATCTTTAAAATGGTGTAAAATACTTGTATGTTTGAGGAATTTTAATTATGGGATTATTGTTTTGAATTTGGTGCCCTGCGTTTTTTTTTACAAAAATGTTTTTGGCAAGTTGGTTAGGACATCTACTTTGTGCATGACACAAGTAATTTTTCCAACAATTGTTTACAGACAGATTATTTCATTTATAATTCACTGTATCACAATTCCAGTGGGTCAGAAGTTTACATACACTATGTTGACTGTGCCTTTTAAACAGCTTGGAATATTCCAGAAAATGATGTCATGGCTTTAGAAGCTTCTGATAGGCTAATTGACATCATTTGAGTCAATTGGGGGTGTACTTGTGGATGTATTTCAAGGCCAAACTCAGTGCCTCTTTGCTTGAAATCATTGAAAAATCAAAAGAAATCAGCCTAGACCTCAGAAAAATAGTTCATCTTTGGGAGCAATTTCCAAACGCCTGAACGTACCATGTTCATCTGTACAAACAATAGTACGCAAGTATAAACACCATGGACCCACGCTCAGGAAGGAGACGTGTTCTGTCTCCTCGAGATGAACGTACTTTGGTGCGAAAAGTGCAAATCAATCCCAGAACAACGGCAAAGGACCTTGTGAAGATGCTGGAAGAAACCAGTACAAAAGTATCTATATCCACAGTAAAAACGAGTCCTATATCGACATAACCTGAAAGTCCGCTCAGCAAGGAAGAAGCCACTGCTCCAAAACCGACATAAAAAAGCCAGACTACGGTTTGCAACTGCACATGGGGACAAAGATCGTACTTTTTGGAGAAATGTCCTCTGGTCTAATGAAACAAAATTAGAACTGTTTGGCCATAATGACCATCGTTATGTATGGAGGAAAAGGGGAAGCTTGCAAGCCGAAGACTACCATCCCAGCCGTGAAGCACGGGGTGGTTTCATCATGTTGTGAGGATGCTTTGCTGCAGGAGGGACTGGTGCACTAAACAAAATAGATGGCTTCATGAGGGAGGAAAATGTATGTGGATATATTGAAGCCAAATCTCAAGACATCAGCCAGGAAGTGAAAGCTTGGTCGCAAATGGGTCTTCCAAAAGGACGATGACCGCATGCATACTTCCAAAGTTGTGAAAAAAATGGCTTAAGGACAACAAAGTCAAGGTATTGGAGTGGCCATCACAAACCCCTGACCTCAATCCTATAGAACATTTGTGGGAAGAACTGAAAAAGCATGTGAGAGCAAAGAGGCCAACAAAACTGACTCAGTTACATCAGCTCTGTCAGGAGGAATGGGCCAAAATTCACTAAACTTGTTGGGAAGCTTGTGGAAGGCTTCCAGAAATGTTTGACCCAAGTTAAACAATTTAAATGTACTACTGACCCACTGGGAATACGATGAAAGAAATAAAAAGCTGAAATAAATCATTCTCTGTACTATTATTCTGACATTTCACATTTGTAAAATAAAGCGGTGATCCTCACTGACCTAAGATAGGGAATTTTTAATAGGATTAAATGTCAGGAATTGTGAAAAACTGTCTTTGGCTAAGGTGTATGTAAACTGACTTCAACTGTATCTGAGACAGAGACTAAAGGACTTTCCTTTTGTTTTACTGCATACAACAACGCCAGAGGATGAAGGACACGCTATATAGTATGCTACAGGAACTGTTTTGGGACTAGAGTCTGTACCTCGCCGGAAGCAGAGAAACAATTCTAGATGTGAACATGTTGTTATGGTTTTGGATTTGAGAACAGTAGAGAGAAGAACGACATTGGAAATGTTCCCTCCCTATGGCTTCCCTATGGCTTCAGTTCTAGCCTGGTTCCTAAAAGATATGTTGGTGCTGTCTTGCCAACGGCCATACGAGACAAGACAGCACAAACAGATCTGGGCGATCAGAGCCCTTTGCCTCTCCTGTCTCATTGGCCAGAGGCCTTTGCCTCTCCTGTCTCATTGGCCAGAGGCCTTTGCCTCTCCTGTCTCATTGGCCAGAGGCCTTTGCATCTCCTGTCTCATTGGCCAGAGGCCTTTGCCTCTCCTGTCTCATTGGCCAGAGGCCTTTCCCTCTCCTGTCTCATTGGCCAGAGGCCTTTCCCTCTCCTGTCTCATTGGCCAGAGGCCTTTCCCTCTCCTGTCTCATTGGCCAGAGGCCTTTCCCTCTCCTGTCTCATTGGCCAGAGGCCTTTCCCTCTCCTGTCTCATTGGCCAGAGGCCTTTGCCTCTCCTGTCTCATTGGCCAGAGGCCTTTGCCTCTCCTGTCTCATTGGCCAGAGGCCTTTCCCTCTCCTGTCTCATTGGCCAGAGGCCTTTCCCTCTCCTGTCTCACTGGCCAGAGACCTTTCCCTCTCCTGTCTCACTGGCCAGAGCCCTTTCTCCTGTCTCATTGCTTTCCCTCGTCTACACCCTTTATCCAGTGATTTATGCAAGACTACTTAATGGTAACGAATGGAACCCAAGACTAGGATTGACTTCCCTGTGGCGCCTTCTTTGTCTTAAATGTCCTCTGTTGCGTTTTAGTGTTAGGATGGAAGGAAATCCAACACTCAGAGTTAACATATTGAAACTATATGTTTTGTTTATTCAAGCCCCGTTGTTGTTGTTACACAACTGGAAGTGTGAGATTCAGTGACTTCCCTTAAGCCTGGAAACAGAGCTGTAATGAAAGGATATAAAACAACACGCTGAGGATAAGGTGAATGTTTCTCCACAGGCAAGGGGACACAAATCCAACATGCCAGATGCACCGAAACAAATCTGTGTTTCATTTCGACCCATGGTGTAACCCATGTAAGTTTGATTAGTTACAGATATCATCTAACCCTCGCAGCTAGTAAACTGGATGACATGAAAAGACCTGCGTCTATTGAGAATGGCATACTCTATCCGCAACACAAAGGGTCTATTGAGCCTGGTCTGCTATTCCAGCCCGACGTGGGCCAAACCACTGAAACTGAGACCGGAGGGGTATTCATCCATTCTGGGTAAGATTTTGCTTTCCATCAGCCATGGGGAAAGGTTAAAACACCCTGGGGTGGTAGACTCTCCCTCCCCACCCCTGGGTTGTGTTCATTAGGGCACGTAAGAGAAAACCTTTCAACATGTTTTGCAAAGGAAAACAAAAATGAGTGTCTTATTGGGCTCCCGAGTGGCGCAGCGTTCTGACGCACTGCATCTCAGTACTTGAGGCGTCACTACAGACACCCTGGGAGTCCCATAGCGCGGCGCACATTGGCCCAGCTTCGTCCGGATATGGCAGTCACTGTAAATAAGAATTTGTTCTTAACGGACTTGCCCCGTTAAATAAAGGTTAAATGTAAAACTATTTTTTTATTGGATGAGTAGAGGTTGCCCCTCTCTGTTTTAGACCATTTTCTTCCATTTGGTGCCTTATGAACATGACCCTGTCATTAGGTAGGAGTAGGGTGAAGATGTCCCTTATATGCTGATCTTGGGTCAGTTTGGCATTTTCCACACTCATGGTTAAGGTTAGGATTGGGGAGGAGAAGCTGATCCTAGAGCCATTAGATGGTACTTACGGAACATGGTGTTGAACTGCTGGGGGTTGAGGTTCCACTTGCCCCAGGGGGTCTTGTGGCCCTTGGACTGAGCATAGTGGGCGTGGTTGAACTCGGGCTCTGTGCCGAAGGAATCCAAAACCCGCAGCATACACCTGTAACATACACCCGTCACACACAACATTATAGTGCTAGCATACATCTGTAGTACACACCGCATTACAGCATTAATTCCAGCTGTATGCCTCAACCGCTAATAAATGGTTCATTAATTACATGATGCATATCTTTTCCACACCTTCAGCATGGTCACAGATAGTGTACAAAGCGCAGAAAGAGCTTCCTACAGATGAAACTTGAACAGTAAAGGTTACACTTCATGACTAATTAGAGGAACAGAGAAAGGATGTCATGTGGAATGGAATGACACATTCATGACCTTCTCTCTCTCGCTTTCTCTCAGTCGCTCCCCCTCTCTAATCAAGCCTTTTAGCTTTCTCTCTCTCTCTCCAACTATCTCTCTTTCAGTCACCTTCTCTCAGCTCCCATCTTTCAGTTTCCCTGACAGATGCTTTTTCAGATTATTTATTTTAATTTTATGTAACTAGGCAAGTCAGATAAGAACAAATTCTTATTTACAATGACGGCCAAGGAGCAGTGGGTTAACTGCCTTGTTCAGGGGCAGAACGACAGATTTTTAACTTGTCAACTCGAGGAATCGATCTACTGTAGCGACCTTTCGGTTACTGGCCCAACGCTCTAACCACTAGGCTACCTGCCGCCCCCATTATAAGTCCCCCCACCCCAATTTTTTTTTTGAAAGCCTAAAAATAAACACCTTGCTATGCCTCACCACTATTCCTTTCCAGCTTTAATCCTTCTGGACAGAGTCCAACATACTCCTTTGATTGACCCCTGGTGGGGTGGAGGTGTAATAATGAGCATTAATAAAAATTGATGAGGAGCCAGGAGTACCAGAGGGGCTGGCTAAGCTCAGTCTGGCAGCCCAGGCAAGGCCACTCCTGACCAGGCAGATGTTTCGCAGATGGTGGGTGGGTGGGTGTGTGCATGCGTGAGAAAGAGAGAGAGAAAGAAAAGAGAGAAAGACAGTGTGTGTGTGTGTGTGTATGTGTGTGTGTGTGTGTGTGTGTGTGTGTGTGTGTGTGTGTGTCGTCTCAAGATGCTCAGGAAATAAGGGAAATGGATTCACAATGAGGAAACTTAAGACCAGTGTGACTAAAGCCACAGCATGCAAATCTCTTCTTTTTGAGACACGTGTGTATTGTCAGACACAGTACAACATTCTTAGGAGATTATGAGAGAGAGATGCAGGTGAAATAGTCTTTCAAATGAGATTGTTGTAGACTGGAGACAAAGGTTGTAATTCAAACATTGTTCAGATCAGTGGCAAGGAGTACAAAACGGTCGCCTTTAAGATATCAGTCATGTGTCTATAATGATTCCCATGTAGTATTGAGAATTAGACAAACTGAAATGATAGCGTATTATAGCCAGCAAATAATGATTACAGTCGATAGGATGACTGAAGCAAGCATTGGTTTTCTGTAGTGAGAGTGTTTGAGAGAGATAGACCAATACATAGATCGATACAGAAAGAGGAAGAGAAAGTACGAGTGAATGTGTGTTTGTTCCTGCCTGCATCTGTGTGTTTCCGTGTGTGCCTGCTTGTGTGTGTGTGCCTGCTTGTGTGTGTGCCTGCTTGTGTGTGTGCCTGCTTGTGTGTGTGTGCCTGCTTGTGTGTGTGTGCCTGCTTGTGTGTGTGTGTCTGCTTGTGTGTGTGTGCCTGCTTGTGTGTGTGTGCCTGCTTGTGTGTGTGTGCCTGCTTGTGTGTGTGTGCCTGCTTGTGTGTGTGTGCCTGCTTGTGTGTGTGTGCCTGCTTGTGTGTGTGTGCCTGCTTGTGTGTGTGTGCCTGCTTGTGTGTGTGTGCCTGCTTGTGTGTGTGTGCCTGCTTGCGCGTGTGTGCCTGCTTGCGCGTGTGCCTGCTTGTGCGTGTGTGCCTGCTTGCGTGTGTGCCTGCTTGCGTGTGTGCCTGCTTGCGTGTGTGCCTGCTTGCGTGTGTGCCTGCTTGCGTGTGTGCCTGCTTGCGTGTGTGTGCACGAGAGGGAAGAAGAGTGACAGGACAGGATAGGCGGCTGCACTCATTCATTCTAAAACCACTAATATTGCTGAGCCGACCACTGAGATTCTCCCTACAGTCCTTTCACTGGCCTAAACAACTCCACTCACTTTCACTTTGGCCTTAGAACACAATCCTCAGTCTCAAATTCTCTTCTCTCTTGAGACTCAGATTGCTCCCTAATGGCACCCTATTTCATATATAGTGCAGTGCACTACTTTTGACAAGAGTCCCATAGGTTTTTTCTATTTTTATTGCACTACAGTGAGCTCCAAAAGTATTGGGATAGTGATACATGTTTTGCTGTTTTGGCTCTGTACTCTAGCACTTTGGATTTGAAATGATACAATGACTATGAGGTTGTATTGTAAATAAGAATATAATACATGTTTTAACACTTGTACATTCATGTGGATGCTACCATGATTATTTTGTGCCCAATAGAAATGAATGGCAAATAATGTATTGTGAACATTTTGGAGTCACTTTTATTGTAAATAAGAATAGAATATGTTTCTGAACACTTCTACATTCATGTGGATGCTACCATGATTATGGATAGTCCAGAATGAATCTTGAATAATGATGAGTGAAAAAGTTAGATGCAAAAATATCATACCCCCAAAATGCTAACCTCCCCTGTTATTGTAATGGTGAGATGTTAGCATGTCTTGGGGGTATGATATAAAATGCTAACCCCTCCTGTTATTGTAATGGTGAGAGGTTAGCATGTCTTGGGGGTATGATATAAAATGCTAACCCCTCCTGTTATTGTAATGGTGAGAGGTTAGCATGTCTTGGGAGTATGATATAAAATGCTAGCACCATTTTCAAAACTACTGGCTGAAATTATACAAAGGTTCTGGAGCATCGCTTTAAGTAGAGAGGGAGAGAGCTGGATAGACAAGGAGGAGGAAGGAGAGGACATATGTAAGAACGTAAACAAGACAGGATTAGATAACTATGAGACCAAACTGTTCAATGACGTGATTCGTCGGGCTTAAAAATCAAAATGAACTTTCAACAGAACTTTTACCTGAAGTTACAGTAAAGCCGAAGCATCTTATAACCTTCCTGGAAGTGCACGTCACAAAATCAACACTGAATCAAGTGGCCAAATGTAAATGTCTTCACCGATATGTATAACGAGGAATTAATCAATACACTCATGAAAATGCCAGCTGGAACCTGCATTACGACCACACCGTCTGTAAAAAGGTTGATTCTGTGTCCCAAACGGCTCCCTATTCCCTAAATAGCGCACTACATTTGACCAGGGGCCTTGGTCAAAACAAATGCATATTAAAGGGAATAGGGAGCCGTTTGGGATGCATCCCAGTCAATTTCCTCAGAGCAAGATGAAACAGAATGCAAACCCGAAACCAAACAAAAAGTGTTGACACGAGAAAGGAAATCTTGGGGCCATTAGCGAACCTGACTTCTTGTTCTCACAAGGCAGTTCTCGTAACAACCTCCAACCACACCGTTGGGATACTTCAGAGGAACAATTAGTCCCACTTTAAGACCAGTGGGACTAAAGCCACAGCATGCAAATCTCTTCTTTTTAAGACACGTGTGTATTGTCAGACACAGTACAACATTCTTAGGAGTTTATCAGAGCGAGAGACAGAGAGAGAGATGCAGGTGAAAGTCTTTCAAATGAGATTGTTGTCGACTGGAGACAAAGGTTGTAATTCAAACATTGTTCAGATCAGTGGCGAGGAGTACAAGGTGCCGGTTCAGACAGTCTTATCAGTGGAGCGGACAAACGCACGCGCACATTAGAGTGGGCAGAAAACAGACACATTAACAGACGACACAACCATGACCACCGCTCCCCATTAAGAGTTAAGACCTTGACCTGATGTTCCCGTGGAAACGGCCTACCAACATTGGAACATCAAACGATTGTGCTCAGACGTAATGCAATTTTAGCCCAGTGAAAGAACAGTTTGATGGCAGCCACTGTAACAGAGCTGGTTCACATGATAGTGAGCTTGTTCGATGAGAAGCCTTGAGACCTGAAGACTTTTGTTAGCTTGAAAAGAAAATTAGGGGCTTACAGAAGAAAAACCCATCCACCCATCCAGGCAGGGGGAGCAGACCCACCTCGGAGAGCATGGCGCTTGCAACACCAGGGTTGTGGGTTCGATTCCCACGGGGGACTAGTACGAGAAAAAAGTATGAAAATGTATGCACCCACTACTGTAAGTTGCTCTGGATAAGAGCATCTTGCAAAATGACGCAAATGTCAACCCAGCCTGGGCCTTAGTCTCAGCCTACTCATTCAGATGCTAATGAGTGTGTAAATCACATCTGGTCCCACCCTCTGTGCCTGGGTCTTTGCCTCCCGAATAGCTACCCCACCAGGTATCAAATGAGCTGCAGGAAATAGGCCTCTTTTCATCCCGCCAACCTCTCTCCAATCAGTAAATGAGCAGTGGGCGAACACTCTGACAGCATGCCCCAGCAATGCTTGGTATCCTACAGGGAGGGATACAGCCTCGGGAGACTCAGAGGGACACAGACAGAGAGCCTGACACTGTTCCCACTTCCCAATTAGTCAGAGCAGCAAGGAGGATGCAGATTCCAAAGAGATCAAATCAAATCAAATATACCCCCTGACACAGGCGTAAACGAGGATACCAGGAAACTCATTGGATGAAAAACTAGGATGCTCATATTTTTAACTAAGGCATTGTATGACGAGTCAGATAGATTTCAGAACCATGTGTATGTGAGATGAGTTGTGTTAGTCGATAGGTGTTCTTCTAGGAAGGAGATGTGTAAGTAACTTCT
This sequence comes from Oncorhynchus kisutch, assembly GCF_002021735.2. Lineage (NCBI taxonomy): Eukaryota > Metazoa > Chordata > Actinopteri > Salmoniformes > Salmonidae > Oncorhynchus > Oncorhynchus kisutch. The sequence goes on along the minus strand of NC_034178.2, from coordinate 14,542,815 downwards.
CTCTCGCTCTCCATCTAACTAAATGAACAAAATCACACACACTCCCGAGTGGTGCAGTGGTCTAAGGCACTGCATCTCAGTGCTAGAGGCATCACTATAGACCCTGGTTCGATTCCAGGCTGTATCACAACCGGCCGTGATTGGGGGGTCCCATAGGGCTGCGCACAATTGGCCCAGCATCATCCGGGTTAGGGTTTGGCCAGGGTAGGCAGTCATTGTAAATAAAAATGTAAAAAACATCACATGCCCCAGCCCATAGATGAGGTGGATGTGTAGACAGACAGAGACAGACAGAGAGACAGAGATATATATATATATATATGGAGTACTTACTGGTAGTGGACCCAGGAGGGCCCCAGTGTCTTCTTGAACTGGGTCAGGCCCACAATGTCAATGTAGATGAGCTCCACCACCTTGTCCCCCTGGGTGGGGCAGCTGGACTTGTTCCCCATCACTCTCCTCATGATCCTGCACGAGGGAGTGGGCTTAGTTAGGACACACCGGGTGTATCTGAAATGGCACCATATTCCCCTATATAGTTCACTACTTTTAACCAATGCTCTGGGGTTGAGAACAGTTTAAAATTCACTGTAACATGGACAATAACGTGGTATTGTAATATATTACAAAAAGAGAGCAACAACATGATGTAAACACACAACAAACAAAGAGAAGAAAGCTATGGATTGTTTACACACAGTAAACCCCTCTTATGCAAATAGGAAGCAATGTGAGACAGGTTTTACCTAACGAAGCGGGACTAGAGCACACAAAGAACATGTGGGTGTTTTTTCAGAAGCAGGTGGTTTGCAACCACCTCACATTACACTAGCTTTAGCTGTACTTAGCTTCTGCTGTTCATTCCATAGGTGACCTTGGGGAGGTAATACCAGGGGCTGTATGTATCAAGCATCTCAAGAGTAGGAGTGCTGCTGATTTAGGATCAGTTTAGCCTTTTAGAGCACAATGAATAAGACTACATGGACAGGCGAGACCTGGACCTGTATCCATAAAGTGTCTCAGAGTAGGAGTGCTGCTGATCTAGGATCAAGTCCAAACCTTATTCATTATGATCCTAAAACTGTTCAAGAAGAAACGCCCTTCATAATTTTACATTGGAAAACGTTTTTAGCCGTTTCGCTACGGTACTCTGCACTGAACACCACCCAGATATGTCTGAGGGGTGCACACACACACACACACACACACACACACACACACACACACACACACACACACACTCACTCTTTGAGCTCGGCCAAGGAGGCGGAGATGCGTACGTCGTGGCCCAGCAGGTAGAGGGTGGTGATGAGGTCGCTCCATTGCACCAGCTCCCCCAGGGGCCCCCCACTGAAGGCGTTCTCTGCGATCTTGAAGCCCGACTCCTTGGTCAACAGGCCCAGGTGCACCAAGATCTGACAGAGAAAGAGGGGCATGGATGGTGTCAGTTCAGTTTAAATCTATTGTTTCTCATTGTGGCTCAGTTGGTTAAAGCATGGCGCTAGCAATGCCAGGGTTGCGAGTTTGATTCCCAACGGAGCTATCAATACAGAGAAGTAAGGAAATGGGTTATATCATCAACATTTAAGAAATTCATACAGTATTACCAACCCAATAAATCACGGTGTAATATAGTGTGCAACTTTCTTTATTCAAGTATGTTCGGGCACATCGCCAACCATCTGGGTGTACGTCTTTAGTTCGTGAAGTAATCCAAACGCAATTCAATGGGTTGGAAAAATGTAATAAGGCATTTTCCCTATTCAAACGGCAGGCTCGTTTCAATTCCCCGAGTACAGCATGGCAGAACGCAAGATGCGCTCCACAGAAGACGTATCATTATTAACATCAGAGCGCACAAGTCTCCTTCTACTCACCAGGGAACACACTGAGCCACGGGACAGAATCCAACTTTACAATGTTCTGTGCTTTCTATGGACGTTCTCAACACACTTTCAGCTGCCGTGTTAGCCAGCGTCTCAAACAGCACCATATTCCCTATATAGTCCACTGCTTTTGACCAGGTCCCAGAGTAGTAAACTATGTAGGGGATAGGGTGCAATATGGGACGGAGACAATCACCAAGGTGCATTGTTCAGGGATTAATGGGTAGAGAGAGGATTATGACTGTAATAATATAAAAATCAACCTTTCAGCACACTGTGACTGTGTTTCAAATGGCACCCTAATTCCCTATATAGTGCACTACTGTCGGCCAGGGAATATAAGGCTACGGTGAAAAGTATTGCAATTTACAGGGAATAGGGTGCCATTTGGGACCAAGCCTATCTTGACTCTTTAGGGTCATGGAAATGGGGCAGGCTCCTTGTTCCTGGCCTGATCCCAGATCTGTTTGTGTGGTCTTGCCAAGTTGGCAAGACAGCACAAAGAGATCTGGGATCAGGCTACTTTGTTCCTGCTCGGAGCCTTTGGCACGAGAGGTTGGGCTCGGTCCCGATTCTCCCCACTTCTCCCAAAGTGTACTCTTGCTCACTCAAGCCAATGCTTACACCAATCATATGTTTTAAAATCCATTACAAGGAGTAGGTAAGCGTACACTTCTTGGGAAAAAAGTGAAGAATTGGAGTTTCAGGTGCAAAGAGGAAGTAGGTCTCTCACCATATGTCATATCCACACTGTTAAAAGCCATAGAGTCAGAAAGAGGAAGTCCTGAAGGTCACTAGGGAACTGAAACCTCCATTACTAATCGTTGGGGCCAGGTAGCAGAACACAATAGACTTTCCTTGTTTCAATATTCTCAGTTCAGAAAGGCATGGGCTGACTATATTCTCCAATATTCTCTATATTCTCTATTCTTCTATTCTCCAAGTAGCGAATATATTTTTGGCGGTGTGTTTGTGTGAGTGTGTGCACATGAGTACGTGTTTGAGAGCATGTCCGTGTCCTACCTTCTTCCTCTTGCGCTTGGCCAGGTTCTGCTTGGCAGCCAGGGCGCGGATGGCGTTGATCCAGGGGTCTTCCATGCGCTTGATCCGGAGCATCATCCAGCGGAACTCCTCTCGCCGAGACGTGACCCGGTATAGCTCCTCGAAGCTCGTCCGGATCTCCGTCTAGGAAGACACGACAAAAGTTAGACACCCCTACTCTTTAGGCGTTATGGTTTAACCCATTAACCTCTTTCAATGTTTACCCGATAGAAAGAGAACGTTAGCCTCTGAAAGGGGGTAGGTAGACAAGTTTTGGATCGGCAGAAGTTCCAGGTGGGCGGAGTGTGCACATTTTAGACTAAAGTGAAATCTCCACCCACCTGGGGCACAGGACGATGACAAACGAGCACGCTCAATTGTGTTTGTCGTGATCAGTTTGAGCAAGGAGGCAGAGAATCGCTGATCTTCATTACATGATGAGTAGTTACAGTGGGGCAAAAAATTATTTAGTCAGCCACCAATTGTGCAAGTTCTCCAACTTAAAAAGATGAGAGAGGCCTGTAATTTTCATCCTAGGTACACTTCAACTATGACAGACAAAATGAGGGAAAAAAATCCAGAAAATCCCATTGCAGGATTTTGAATTAATTTATTTGCAAATTATGGTGGAAAATATGTATTTGGTCACCTACAAACAAGCAAGATTTCTGGCTCTCACAGACCTGTAACTTCTTCTTTAAGAGGCTCCTCTGTCCTCCACTTGTTACCTGTATTAATGGCACCTGTTTGAACTTGTTATCAGTATAAAAGACACCTGTCCACAACCTCAAACAGTCACACTCCAAACTCCACTATGACCAAGACCAAAGAGCTGTCAAAGGACACCAGAAACAAAAATTGTAGACCTGCACCAGGCTGGGAAGACTGAATCTGCAATAGGTAAGCAGCTTGGTTTGAAGAAATCAACTGTGGGAACAATTATTAGGAAATGGAAGACATACAAGACAACTGATAATCTCCCTCGATCTGGGGCTCCATGCAAGATCTCACCCCGTGGGGTCAAAATGATCACAAGAACGGTGAGCAAAAATCCCAGAACCACACGGGGGGACCTAGTGAATGACCTGCAGAGAACTGGGACCAAAGTAACAAAGCCTACCATCAGTAACACACTACGCCGCCAGGGATTCAAATCCTGCAGTGCCAGACGTGGAAAGAATGAATGGGGCCATGTATCGTGAGATTTTGAGTGAAAACCTCCTTCCATCAGCAAGGGCATTGAAGATGAAACGTGGCTGGGTCTTTCAACATGACAATGATCCCAAACACACCGCCCGGGCAACGAAGGAGTGGCTTCGTAAGAAGCATTTCAAGGTCCTGGAGTGGCCTAGCCGGTCTCCAGATCTCAACCCCATAGAAAATCTTTGGAGGGAGTTGAAAGTCCATGTTGCCCAGCAACAGCCCCAAAACGTCACTGCTCTAGAGGAGATCTGCATGGTGGAATGGGCCAAAATACCAGCAACAGTGTGTGAAAACCTTGTGAAGACTTACAGAAAACATTTGACCTCTGTCATTGCCAACAAAGTGTATATAACAAAGTATTGAGATAAACTTTAGTTATTGACCAAATACTTATTTTCCACCATAATTTGCAAATAAATTCATAAAAAATCCTACAATGTGATTTTCTGGATTTTTCTTTCTCATTTTGTCTGTCATAGTTGAAGTGTACCTATGATGAAAATTGCAGGCCTCTCATCTTTTTAAGTGGGAGAACTTGCACAATTGGTGGCTGACTAAATAAATACTTTTTTGCCCCACTGTATGTAGGATTTGAGGTCATTTGTAGATCAGTGATTCTGTAACGCTGTCAAAATCTCCAACACGCACATTGGATGACTTCCGGCGCCGACAGAGATGGCCGCCTCGCTTCGCGTTCCTAGGAAACTATGCAGTTTTTTGTTTTTTTACGTGTTATTTCTTACACTAGTACCCCAGGTCATCTTAGGTTTCATTACATACAGCCGAGAAGAACTACTGAATATAAGATCAGCGTCAACTCACCATCAGTACGACCAAGAATATGTTTTTCGCGATGCGGATCCTGTGTTCTGCCTTACAACCAGTGCAACGGAGCGGATTACATGCAGCGACCCAAAAAAACGACTCAGAAAAAGAGGGAAACGAAGCGGTCTTCTGGTCAGACTCCGGAGACGGGCACACCGTGCACCACTCCCTAGCATTCTTCTTGCCAATGTCCAGTCTCTTGACAACAAGGTTGATGAAATCCGAGCAAGGGTAGCATTCCAGAGGGACATCAGAGACTGTAACGTTCTCTGCTTCACGGAAATATGGCTAACTGGAGAGACGCTATCCGAAGCGGTGCAGCCAGCGGGTTTCTCCACGCATCGCGCCGACAGAAACAAACATCTTTCTGGTAAGAAGAGGGGCGGGGGCGTATGCCTTATGACCAACGTGACATGGTGTGATGAAAGAAACATACAGGAACTCAAATCCTTCTGTTCACCTGATTTAGAATTCCTCACAATCAAATGTAGACCGCATTATCTACCAAGAGAATTCTCTTAGATTATAATCACAGCCGTATATATCCCCCCCCAAACAGACACATCGATGGCTCTGAACGAACTTTATTTAACTCTCTGCAAACTGGAAACGATTTATCCGGAGGCTGCATTCATTGTAGCTGGGGATTTTAACAAGGCTAATCTGAAAACAAGACTCCCTAAATTTTATCAGCATATCGATTGCGCAACCAGGGGTGGAAAGACCCTGGATCATTGTTACTCTAACTTCCACGACGCATATAAGGCCCTGCCCCGCCCCCCTTTCGGAAAAGCTGACCACGACTCCATTTTGTTGATCCCTGCCTACAGACAGAAACTAAAACAAGAAGCTCCCACGCTGAGGTCTGTCCAACGCTGGTCTGACCAAGCTGACTCCACACTCCAAGACTGCTTCCATCACGTGGACTGGGAGATGTTTCGTATTGCGTCAGACAACAACATTGACGAATACGCTGATTCGGTGTGCGAGTTCATTAGAACGTGCGTTGAAGATGTCGTTCCCATAGCAACGATTAAAACATTCCCTAACCAGAAACCGTGGATTGATGGCAGCATTCGTGTGAAACTGAAGGCGCGAACCACTGCTTTTAATCAGGGCAAGGTGTCTGGTAACATGACTGAATACAAACAGTGCAGCTATTCCCTCTGCAAGGCTATCAAACAAGCTAAGCGCCAGTACAGAGACAAAGTAGAATCTCAATTCAACGGCTCAGACACAAGAGGCATGTGGCAGGGTCTACAGTCAATCACGGACTACAGGAAGAACCCCAGCCCAGTCACGGACCACGATGTCTTGCTCCCAGCCAGACTAAATAACTTTTTTGCCCGCTTTGAGGACAATACAGTGCCACTGACACGGCCTGCAACGAAAACATGCGGTCTCTCCTTCACTGCAGCCGAAGTGAGTAAGACATTTAAACGTGTTAACCCTCGCAAGGCTGCAGGCCCAGACGGCATCCCCAGCCGCGCCCTCAGAGCATGCGCAGACCAGCTGGCCGGTGTGTTTACGGACATATTCAATCAATCCCTATACCAGTCTGCCGTTCCCACATGCTTCAAGAGGGCCACCATTGTTCCTGTTCCCAAGAAAGCTATGGTAACTGAGCTAAACGACTACCGTCCCGTAGCACTCACATCCGTCATCATGAAGTGCTTTGAGAGACTAGTCAAGGACCATATCACCTCCACCCTACCTGACACCCTAGACCCACTCCAATTTGCTTACCGCCCAAATAGGTCCACAGACGATGCAATCTCAACCACACTGCCCTAACCCATCTGGACAAGAGGAATACCTATGTGAGAATGCTGTTCATCAACTACAGCTCCGCATTCAACACCATAGTGCCCTCCAAGCTCGTCATCAAGCTCGAGACCCTGGGTCTCGACCCCGCCCTGTGCAACTGGGTACTGGACTTCCTGACGGGCCGCCCCCAGGTGGTGAGGGTAGGCAACAACATCTCCTCCCCGCTGATCCTCAACACTGGGGCCCCACAAGGGTGCGTTCTGAGCCCTCTCCTGTACTCCCTGTTCACCCACGACTGCGTGGCCACGCACGCCTCCAACTCAATCATCAAGTTTGCGGACGACACAACAGTGGTAGGCTTGATTACCAACAACGACGAGACGGCCTACAGGGAGGAGGTGAGGGCCCTCGGAGTGTGGTGTCAGGAAAATAACCTCACACTCAACGTCAACAAAACTAAGGAGATGATTGTGGACTTCAGGAAACAGCAGAGGGAACACCCCCCCCATCCACATCGATGGAACAGTAGTGGAGAGGGTAGCAAGTTTTAAGTTCCTCGGCATACACATCACAGACAAACTGAATTGGTCCACTCACACAGACAGCATCGTGAGGAAGGCGCAGCAGCGCCTCTTCAACCTCAGGAGGCTGAAGAAATTCGGCTTGTCACCAAAAGCACTCACAAACTTCTACAGATGCACAATCGAGAGCATCCTGGCGGGCTGTATCACCGCCTGGTATGGCAACTGCACCGTCCTCAACCGTAAGGCTCTCCAGAGGGTAGTGAGGTCTGCACAACGCATCACCGGGGGCAAACTACCTGCCCTCCAGGACACCTACACCACCCGATGCTACAGGAAGGCCAGAAAGATCATCAAGGACATCAACCACCCAAGCCACTGCCTGTTCACCCCGCTGTCATCCAGAAGGCGAGGTCAGTACAGGTGCATCAAAGCTGGGACCGAGAGACTGAAAAACAGCTTCTATCTCAAGGCCATCAGACTGTTAAACAGCCACCACTAACATTGAGTGGCTACTGCCAACACACTGTCAATGACACTGACTCTACTCCAGCCACTTTAATAATGGGAATTGATGGGAAATGATGTAAATATATCACTAGCCACTTTAAACAATGCTACCTTATATAATGTTACTTACCCTACATTATTCATCTCATATGCATACGTAGATACTGTACTCTATATCATCGACTGCATCCTTATGTAATACATGTATCACTAGCCACTTTAACTATGCCACTTGGTTTACATACTCATCTCATATGTATATACTGTACTCGATATCACCTACTGTATCTTGCCTATGCTGCTCTGTACCATCACTCATTCATATATCCTTATGTACATATTCTTTATCCCCTTACACTGTGTATTTTTGGGAATTGTTAGTTAGATTACTTGTTCGTTATTACTGCATTGTCGGAACTAGAAGCACAAGCATTTCGCTACACTCGCATTAACATCTGCTAACCATGTGTATGTGACAAATAAAATTTGATTTGATTTGATATACAGGACAGAGTGGATTCTCATCAACTTAAACACTAAAGCTACAGAGTGCCAAGTTCTGCCAGGCGCTCTTTGCATTGCAAAGACATATGGCTCCTCATTGAACGCAGGAATGCAACGATACCAATCTACACATTTCTCCGCTTCTCTCGGGTCAACAATTAAGAAAGCTTTCCCCACAGGCGGCTTGGTTGAGATGTCGTCCCGCCTGCCATTAACAGCTGCTAAAGCTGGGGAAACAACGCTCTGGCAGTGTATTACCATCCCTCATCAGGACAGGAAATCACTGGGAGAGAAAAGTCTGGGGGGCCGTGTCCGAGATGGCACCCTATTCCCTATATAGTGCACTACTTTTAACCCATAGCGTTATGGGCCCAGGTCAACAACAACAACAACAGCCACCATCAATGGTGATCTCAAAAAACAAAGGACATCCGAAGGGGGGCAAAGAGTATTACATTTGGACTTATCGCATTATCCACAACCAGGAGTATATTTAAAGTCAATAACGGCGAGCCACGCCCGGAGTTCTGACCTCAGACGGCCCTGTAAGGAGATTTAAGCGAGTGCCCATTGGCATGGCGACCGGCATCATGGTATAAATCCTCTCCCGCTCTATAGTCAGTTACTAACGCAATCACTGGAGTGACTGGACTCTTCAGACAGTGTGTGTGTTAGCCTATGTGCAGCATCTAACATTGCTTATGCATTAGTCGGTACCATTTGAGCTAAAAGACAAGTGGAAGAGGTCATTTCTAAAGTTGTTCTAACATTATAAAAGCTATTCAATGCCCTCGTGACTTTTGTGGCATTTGTCTTCAGGCTGGGTATTCTGTCTGGCCAGTCCCCAGAGTGGTGAGAGTGAAAAGGACTGGCCAGGCTGTTGGGTCTTTCAGCAGGGTGCAGAGACGGGCACTTACGCCCTTTTCACTATTGTGTTTTAGGATATTTTCTTATCACGTTGTCATTTTCACATCGTGCCAACCTGAACCAAACTGTGTTGGCTCTAATATTTCATTTTCCCGTTGTCCTTTCCAGCGCGGTTCAAGCAACTATACTCAGTTTGTCTCGGCTTGGCAGTGTGGAAAGCCCTTCAGTTCAGACACTCACCTGGCCCCTCCGGTCGGCCTCCTCGTCCAATGTCTTGGTCCTCCACGGCAGGTGCGGGCACCAGTTCTCCACCTAAAATGACATTAACATCAGAACATAACATCAGAAGGAACTGAGATGGAAAATATGACAGAGTATGGGGCCTGTGAACTCCAAAGGAGAGGAGAGAGAGGAGGACGCAGGGGTGAGGGAGGGAGGAAGGGACACTATAGGGTTGTGTCCCAAAATGGCACCCGCTTCCCTATGTGGTGCACTACGTCAGATAAGAGCCATATAGGCCCTGGTCAAAAGTAATTTGGGATGCCGCCTGGGAGGCAAATCAGGCAATCATTAGGCAGGTAATTGTTTCAGTGAAAGCAGATGTCATGCCGACAGTGGCCTGGCTCACTTTGATCTCACTTCAGAGGTTCTGATGGGGGGGGGGGGGGGGTATTGGATGCATCGAATAGCAATGGTGGGCCAAGCCTCACTGAGTACAGATACAAAGATAGACAGAGAAACAATTTGGCCCCACCCTACTGTAATGACATCCTATTCCCCATATAGTGCATTACTTTTGGGGTTTCTGGCTGATAGGGTGTAGGGCTCTGGCCAAAAGTAGAGAGGCAGAGAGAGAACGAACAAGGCTGATACTACATGGAAATACATGCATATCGCCATTGTGAAAGCAAGTCACACCGACTGAGATAGAGCGCCGTCTCACTGCATAGACCTCTCACTGGCTGCGTACCTAAAAGTTCCCTATGGGCCCTAGTCAGAGTTACTGTACTAAATAGGGAATAGGATGGCATTTGGTACGCAGCCACCCTCTCTCTCCCTTAAAGGAGAATTCCACCCACAACACGCAGTCCCAAAATGTTTTACATGTCAGCAATCAACTTCTCATGCTCTATAAAGGTTGGGAATACAGAAATACAGCCGGTGTTATGCATTTTGCATCATATGATGCTGAGTGTTGCATAACATAATGCAAAATGCATCATACTGGCTGTATTTTGAAAGTGATATATCTTGATTGCTGCCATGCAAAACATTTTGTGACTATATCAAGAATGGACTAATGAAACAAATACTAGAATATAGTTTTGGGGTGGAGTTTTCCTTTAATGGATAAGGTACATGTCTCTCCCAACAGGTATTTTCAGTAGAGTAAAATGACACTGCACTTCCCCTAAGCACTGATCTCAACATTTATAAGCTCCCACATCTGACCAGCTCCCACATCTGACCAGCTCCCACATCTGACCAGCTCCCACATCTGACCAAGAATAATCAACATAAAGAGTCAGGGACTTGAGTTTGATTAAAAACTTCAGTTCAGTCATTGCTACTCAGCAATGAGCTTCTCATTGACCAACAGAGGACAAACCTTATTTGTGAATGCTACGGTATAAATGGGCTTTACATCTGGAGTGTTGTGTTTGGGTGTGCGTACCGTACTCGCTAGGGTCGTCAGAATGCTACGGTATAAATGGGCTTTACATCTGGAGTGTTGTGTTTGGGTGTGTGTACCGTACTCGCTAGGGTCATCAGAATGCTACGGTATAAATGGGCTTTACATCTGGAGTGTTGTGTTTGGGTGTGCGTACCGTACTTGCTAGGGTCGTCAGAATGCTACGGTATAAATGGGCTTTACATCTGGAGTGTTGTGTTTGGGTGTGCGTACCGTACTCGCTAGAGTCATCAAAATGCTACAGTACATGTTTCCATATCAACTCCTAGAAAAAAAATCTGCGCTGTAGTATAATTCACAAGTACATAGTTCAGTCGTCAAGGGCGCGTGGAGTTGCAGTGGATGAATACGTAAAGAGCTGGGGCGTTCCACGTCCCCTAGGCTGTTAACACTGAATGTCAATGAGTAGATCAAACCACACTGTAGCCACTGTGCGCACGGACACAGACACACGTGCACAGACAAGCACAGACACACGTGCACAGACAGACACAGACGCCACTCACCTCGCTGAGATATATGAAGAAGGAGCAGGTGGAGCCGTCCACACCGTAGTTAGTGTAGCATGAGTCTGACCGCCACATGTCCTTCATCCACTGAGGAAGAGGAGGAGAGACTTAATCAGGACTGAACACAATAGGTTCCAGTTTAGCCTACCAATCCACATGCCTTGGCCAGTCCTCCCATCCCATGTGTAGGAGCTCTGAGCTATTTGACCAGACCCAAGTGTGTGTGTGTGTGTGTGTGTGTGTGTGTGTGTGTGTGTGTGTGTGTGGACCCAATCCAAGAAAAATAACCAGGCAATATAAGCAAAGAAACAGGGACAAAAATATATTGTTTTCAGATGTTCACAGATGGAGATGTGCAAAACGGCAGGTAGCATCGTGTTTGGGTTGGGAAAGTAACCGAAAGGTTGCTGGATCGAATCCCCGAGCTGACACGGTAAAAATCTGTCGTTCTGCCCCTGAACAGGCAGTTAACCCACTGTTCCTAGGCCGTCAGTGTAAATAAGAATGTGTTCTTAACTGACTTGCCTGGTTAAATAAAGGTAAAAGAAAGAAGAAAAAAAATCTGCTGGAGCAGAGTGAAGGAGCAGAGTGAAGGCGCAGAGTGAAGGAGCAGAGTGAAGGCGCAGAGTGAAGGAGCAGAGTGAAGGAGCAGAGTGAAGGAGCAGAGTGAAGGCGCAGAGTGAAGGCGCAGAGTGAAGGAGCAGAGTGAAGGCGCAGAGTGAAGGCGCAGAGTGAAGGAGCAGAGTGAAGGCGCAGAGTGAAGGCGCAGAGTGAAGGAGCAGAGTGAAGGAGCAGAGTGAAGGAGCAGAGTGAAGGCGCAGAGTGAAGGAGCAGAGTGAAGGAGCAGAGTGAAGGAGCAGAGTGAAGGCGCAGAGTGAAGGCGCAGAGTGAAGGCGCAGAGTGAAGGCGCAGAGTGAAGGCACAGAGTGAAGGCGCAGAGTGAAGGAGCAGAGTGAAGGCGCAGAGTGAAGGCGCAGAGTGAAGGTGCAGAGTAAAGGCACAGAGTGGGGATACGACTTGGCCAAGGCTACGGGGGAATATGGCTTACAGTCTGGGTTAGGGATAATGGTGTTCCACTCCAACACTGACACATTAAGGCTGAGTCTCAAATGACACCCTATTCATTATGGGCCCTTGTCAAAAGTAGTGTACGACATAGGGAATAGGCTGCCATTTGGGACGTAGCCTGCCATTGCCTCTTTCCATCACTGCAATTTCCATCAGATTTTTCTATCCGATTTCCATCCCATTGTTTTTGAATGACTAGGTTATGCAGAGTCGGTGTAGGTTTATATGAGACTGCCCTGACTAATTCCACTGAGATTGACAGCCACCCAAGTAAGTCCCATGGAATGAGTCACGCAAGGCAGATGAAAACATCACGTGCAGCTAATTGACTTGAAAAGGTATTCGACAGGGGTTTATGAATTCCGAAGTACATTGTAATGGGAAGGAGCAAGAAGTCTTCAATATGTCTTTTGTTCCCGCTGAAAACCTTGTGAAAGATGATTCTAATAATAATTATTCCATCCATCAGAGCACAATAACAGGAAGGAAAAGGATGCCAGTAGGAAGTTTGTACCATGTACAGTATTATATAGCACTGTGACAGCTGGGATTTCCACCATATCCATAAAAACGCCAGAGGAATAAAAGAAACTGTCTGAAGTTATTTTACGAGCCAACAGTTTAGTCAGCAGAAACATTTAGGCCACGCGCAACAGAATACACTGAAAAGATGCATTCTGATTTAACCTCAATGAAACATTTAATGTGGTTGAAATAATCCCATTTAAAAAAAGAGAAAGGAGATAGACATTTGAGACAAAGGGAAGCTAAATAGGACAAAACAGCTCATCTGTTTCCGCTAGGGAGCCTGTTTGAGCCCTGTTTTGTCCCTTTTAAAAATGGTGATCGGCTAGCCATGCCTGCCTTTCCTTGGTGCCAAAGGAGGCTTGGGAGCAGCGCACAGAGCAGATGGCCTTTATGATATGACGGTATCTGCTCCGGGCAGGCTCTGGCCTGGGGCTGGAGGGCTGTGATTACTGCTGCTGCTGGTGGTTACTGTCTGTGTGTGTGTGTGTCTGTGTGTGTGTCTGTGTGTCTGTGTGTGTGTGTGTGTGTGTGTGTGTGTGCGTGTGTGCGTGTGAGCGAGTGTGTGCGTGTGTATGTCGCTGACCTTGACTTTGCCCTCACAGTGAGGGAAGCCGTCCATGGGGGGAAGCTCACATTTCTCCTGAGCGCCGTTCAGCAGATCTGAGGAAAGAGAGGAGAGAAAAAGAGAGGAGAGAGAGAGGAGAGAGAGGAGAGAAAGAGAGGAGAGAAAAAGAGAGGAGCGAGAGGAGAGGAGAGAAAAAGAGAGGAGCGAGAGGAGAGGAGAGAAAAAGAGAGGAGCGAGAGGAGAGGAGAGAAAAAGAGAGGAGAGAGAGAGAGGAGAGAAAAAGTGAGGAGAGAGAGAGAGGAGAGAAAGTGAGGAGAGAGAGAGAGGAGAGAAAAAAGGAGAGAAAAAGAGAGGAGAGAGAGAGAGGAGAGAAAAAGAAAGGGGAGAGAGAGGAGAGAAAAAGAGAGGAGAGAAAAAGAGAGGAGAGAGAGAGAGGAGAGAAAAAGGAAGGGATCAACAAACTGTGCAGGTCTGGAATTGACAAACTAAGACGACACGGAGAGATCAATACACAGGCATGAATGAACACACTCCTGTGCACATGCACACTGCCTCAGGCATGTATGCGCATGACACAACAAAAATACACACACACACACACACACTTTGGGTTTACACATCAAAAAGCTCAGGACAACCAATGACTTCACTGGGTCTGTAATTCCATGTACCCTCAGGGAGGTGAAGGGTATTTGGAAGAGACTGAACACGGCCCAGAACTGAAACAACATATGTATGTATGTGATGTGTGCTGTCTCCCAATAGCACGAGCACAGGTAGCGTAACTTGTGTGACCACATGGTACCATCCAGCCAGACATCGCGACAGATACATGATGCCAGTGAGGCTATGCTATGCTATGCTGCTCCCCTGGCCGGCCATACAGTGGTGATTTCTATACCGGATGCAGCAGACTGACGCAGGTTCAGATAAGCTCGCTCTCTTCCAGCCTCACACCGTGACAACAGACATGGGTGGAGTTTAGATATGTCGGCGGCACTAAAAGGCGTTAATTGGAACGGGGTGCTGGGAAAAGTCACATTCCAATAAAGAAAATGTGATGGCATCACCCATAAATAAAAGATGACTCGTTTCAATCGTTTTTTTGTAAAAAAAAATAATAAGAAGAAAATGATTGGGTGCGTCCCAAAATGCCCCTCTGTTTCCTATATAGTGCAAAACCTTAGCGCACTCATGTTCCTGTGAGGATGAAAATACCAGGGTTGGGGGAAGGTGTCCCATTAAAGAAATGGCTGTTACATGACAGAGGTGATGAGGCTCAGTCAGGGCTTTATTTTCTCAGGGGGCTGTCTGAAAGGCTGTCATCATGCCCATGGTCGTGATTGCCCTGTCCATTAGGCTGGTACTCTCTCACAGTCCGAGGGAAACTTAGTTTGGACTGACAAGAGGATATTGCCATTGGGGCCTGTGGCTTGGTCATGAGTGAACTACAGGTATCAGCTCTGAACTTTAAACGAGTTCGATAACAATAAGGGAACCTTTGCAGACTGCGTGTCTTGTCCTGTTAAAAATCTCTTAACAGTCACTACCTGTTCTGTGAACATTTGTTCTGAAGAGCAAAGCATCTGCACAAAATGGATAGAAAAAAAAAGAGGCAGGCTTTTTACCATTTGCGACCCATGGGGAGCTTGCCAATAACAAAGAGGCAGGCTTTTTACCATTTGCGACCCATGGGGAGCTTGCCAATAACAAAGAGGCAGGCTTTTTACCATTTGCGACCCATGGGGAGCTTGCCAATAACAAAGAGGCAGGCTTTTTACCATTTGCGACCCATGGGGAGCTTGCCAATAACAAAGAGGCAGGATCTTTACCATTTGTGACCCATGGGGGGCTTGCCAATAACAAAGAGGCAGGATCTTTACCATTTGTGACCCATGGGGGGCTTGCCAATAACAAAAGGCAGGATCTTTACCATTTGTGACCCATGGGGGGCTTGCCAATAACAAAAGGCAGGATCTTTACCATTTGTGACCCATGGGGGGCTTGCCAATAACAAAAGGCAGGATCTTTACCATTTGTGACCCATGGGGGGCTTGCCAATAACAAAGAGGCAGGATCTTTACCATTTGTGACCCATGGGGGGCTTGCCAATAACAAAAGGCAGGATCTTTACCATTTGTGACCCATGGGGGGCTTGCCAATAACAAAAGGCAGACTGAGTGACCAAATCGTGCATCCAAAAGTCCTGCGGCTTGTACAGAGCCAAATATTAGACAATGCATCACTTTGTTCTCTAGCGATTGATCAGTCCTAGATTAATGATTAAACCTTCAGGGTCGGCTCAGCCCAAACGCCAAGTTCTGATGAGGCCCGCCGTGATTGCGCTAAAGACTAAAACTCTACGGCCCATAGTCCAATGACAATTCATCCTTCTGTACCGAGTAGCATTCACTAAGAAACAAAGAGATTTCAGTGAGAGAGAAGAAAATGTATCAGAATTCAGAACGTCATGTGATCTCTGCACACAAAGCCATTCTATCCTACCACGTCAGGAGTGTGTGTGTGTGTGTTGTGTGTGTGTGTGTTGTGTGTGTGTGTGTGTCAGTTACTGGGAGGGGACCTCATTCTGATAATATATAGTCTCTACTCCAAGGAAAATCACTGATTGAAATGAATTTAATTCGCACAGCGCTTTGACTTAAAAACCCTCGATGTAAAGAGCACATGCTGCGACGCGGCCCTCTCGTCTATTTTAATATCTTTGTTGTTTTCATACTCACAATGGCTGCGCAATACATCATTTATATAATAGACAGCATAGTGGCGGATACAGTAGACAAATGAGAACGCTCCGGGGTGAAGTTCCACCTAGGTACAGATCTAGGATGAGCTTCCCTCCCTCAAACTTAACATTAACCATAGGGAGGTAAACGCAAAACTGACTCGAGATCAGCATCTAGCGGACACTTCAACACTGCTATTCACCAACTTCCAGTGGGTCCAAACCACCTAAAGATGCCTTTGAAGCTGCTCCCATTTCAGCCATTATCTGCTAGAAGAAGCCTTTGAGCGAGAAGACAGTCAATCGGCGTGTTTGAGGGGATCCGTTTGAACGAAGGCGATGCACAGAATCAATCATCACATAATGAGTAGCCCCTAGCAGTGATTCTGCGCAGTCCATCTGCAGTGGAATCACACGTGCCCAGCGCAACACCCTGAGCCAGTGTGTGCGACACCCCAGGCTGTGCATTGGTTGCATGTTCCTATTTACTGTGTGTATTTCTGTATTCTGCCGTGCTAATCTGGAAAAGAGACCAAGGTATCAATATGACTCCCGGTTAAAACAAAGGTGAAATTAATGCAGAAATGGACAACAGTCATGTGGTCATGAGACGGCTAGCCTGAGACAAAAGGCCTAAGGTTTAGCCACGGTTTCCCGGGGCAACAGGAGCAGGAGAACAATAGGTGGAGGCAGACAGATTATTATTAAAGTATTTTCTACACACACACACACACCCTCCCTCCCTCCCTCCCTCCTCCTGACAAGAAAGAGACCAGCTGATATGAGCCGAGACTGGCTGAGATCTCACCAGCCAGTGTGTCAGTGTCAAAACATGGCTCCTTAAGTCGCTGCTGCTTTAATCAAGCAGAAAGAGCTGCCTATCGCCAAGTGGCAGGCTAAATATAGCCGCATTCTAATCAAACGTCAGAGAGGTGGTATTTAAACCTAACAAGAGATCTTTCCACATCCTGTGCTTCACAGAGCATCTTTAAGCCTGATGAGCATCTTTAGTCTGATGAACCCGCACAGCGATGTTTAGGATTTAGATTGACATGCTGCGCTGTGGTCACGGCAACTGCAAGGCTTGCATAATAGTGCTCTGTGGAACATGCACACGGTATTACGGGGCTGTGTCTGAAAGTACCAGCAGAGCTACCCGTCTCTGAGTAAACACACACACCCGCACACACATGGACAAAGACACATGGGGGTAGGTGGTCTGTGAGGAAATGTCCTTTGAACCCATTCTCCTAGTCTGTTGGTATAAACCCCCGGTTTGAGGTCAACCACAACACACACGTGCCTCATAGCAGGACCGTTGTGCTAGAAATGTAACTCTGCAAAGGAATAGTCTATCGCAATAGCAGACAGAGCCAAATCCCTCTCCTGCACGAAGAGGAAATGAAGGCTAACATCAAGCAAAGCCAATCGTCTGATAATGCGTTCCCCGATAAGCCCTCCGCGGGCCTAACCCACACCTCTACGTGACAGGGACAGAGAGAACTAAGGCGATGACGATGATAGAAAGATGATACCATCAGCAGCATTGCGCAAGACCACTTCCACAGAATGCAGGAAACATGAGGGTGCTAGTCAACGACACAGTACTAGTGGAGATCTTTGAGGAGGAGTTCTATGGTTTACAAAATGTCATCCGACCAGACTGGAGTTGCAAAAATTCACTCCATTATTATACCCTTTGCTCGAAATCCAGATGGAACTGTTAATAGATCATATAAAGATCCAGACAATCACAAAATACGATTCTGGAATTGTACAAGCCTAAAATCAGACAAGGCAGCAGCTACTAGCAGTAGTAGTGCTGTATGTCCAAGGTGGGAAGAGGGACGAAGCATTTCTCTCTCCTTTGTCATTCTGCTTCTCTGAGTTGATCCCGAAGCTAAACCCAGGTCTAGCATGGGTTAACTCAAAATGGACTTTGGGACTAAATACATCAAGCTTAAAGTTACACCCGCTCCTCTTCTTCAGCCCCCCTTCAAACTCATTCCTCTCCTCACAGTCCTGCGCTCATCACCATCCACCTCCTGACATTCGAAGCCTTCTGGAAGCATTACGTAAGGAAGAAGCCACTCAACAATGAATGGTACTGTTACAGAGTGGGAGAGATTCATGGGGTACCTCCAAAATGGCACCCTATTCCCTATATCATGCTCTACTTATGACCTGAGGGCCCTGGTCAAAAGTAGTGCACTATATAGGACATATGGTGCAATTTCAGACACAACCATGGTCCAGCGCCATAATGGCAAGATATAAAAAATTGATTTCCCCCGCTTTTCATCTCTTTCAACGCTTCTGTTCCATCAAGACCACAGCTCCGACTTTGGGTGTACTTTACCGTGCGAGTGAAGACATCTTTGAACACCTCATCAATTAAGCAAGAGGCAGCTAATGGAGAGTGCCCTCTCAGCCACAGAACAGCTGTAGGCTCTCAGTGTGGTGACAGGAGGAGAGGGGTGTGTGTGTGTGTGTGTGTGTGTGTGTGTGTGTGTGTGTGTGTGTGTGTGTGTGTGTGTGTGTGTGTGTGTGTGTGTGTGTGTGTGTGTGTGTGTGTTTTCCTACATTATCAGGACCCCAATGTCCTAACAATTCACCCGAATGTCCTGACAAGGTTGGAAAACAAGAACTTTTTTTAAAAAGCTGAGACTTTTTGTTGTTGTCGAAGTTGGTCAAATGCTATTTCAAGCTTAAAGTTTAGGTTTTTGGGGTTAAGTTTAGGGTTTTGGGGTTTAAGGTAAGGGTTAGGGGGGGAAACAATCTGGAATTCCACAAAAATAAAGTTGTGTGGACTAGAGGTCGATTTTCCAACACTGATACCGATTATTGGAGGACCAAAAAAAGCCGATACTGATTAATTGGATGATTTGACAATTACAACAATACTGAATGAACCCTTATTTTAACTTAATACATCAATAAATCAATTTAGTCTCAAGTAAATAATGAAACATGTTCAATTTGGTTTAAATAATGCAAAAACAAAAGTGTCGGAAAAGAAAGTAAAAGTGCAATATGTGCCATGTAAGAAAGCTAACGTTTAAGTTCCTTGCTCAGAACATGAGAACATATGAAAGCTGGTGGTTCCTTTTAACATGAGTCTTCAATATTCCCAGGTAAGAAGTTTTAGGTTGTAGTTATTATAGGACTATTTCTCTCTATACCATTTGTATTTCATATACCTTTGACCAATGGATGTTCTAATAGGTACTTTAGTATTGCCAGCCTAATCTCGGGAGTTGATAGGATTGAAGTCATAAACAGCGCAATGCTTGAAGCACAGCGAAGTGCAGGAAAGTGCTGTTTGAATGAATGCTTACGAGCCTGCTGCTGCCTACCACCGCTCAGTCAGACTGCTCTATCAAATCATAGACTTAATTATAATATAATAACACACAGAAATACCCGCCTTAGGGCATTAATATGGTCAAATTCATGTTAGCAGGCAGTATTAACTAAATATGCAGGTTTAAAAATATATACTTGATTTTAAGAAAGGCATTGATGTTTATGGTTAGGTACACACTGGTGCAACGACAGTGCTTTTTTCACGAATGCGCTTGTTAAATCACCCGTTTGGCGAAGTAGGCTGTGATTCGATGATAAATTAACAGGCACCGCATCGATTATATGCAACACTGGACAAGCTAGATAAACTAGTAATATCATCAACCATGTGTAGTTAACTAGTGATTATGTTATAACTTTAATGCTAGCTAGCACCTAACCGTGGCTCCTTACTGCACTCGCATAACAGGTAGTCATTCTGCCATGCAGTCTCCTCGTGGAGTGCAACGTAATCGGCCATAATCGGTGTCCAAAAATGCCAATTACTGATTGTTATGTAAACTTGAAATCGGCCCTAATTAAATCGGCCATTCCGAGGAATCGGTCGACCTCTAGTGTGGACTTTGAGGGGATGTTGTGGAAGTGGAGAAGCTGGATGATGACCATAAACAGGGGGTGATTTTCCATGGAGGAAAAACACACGCACCCACACCCAGAGCGAGGCTGCCAGCATGGCTGCTGTTGATTGACTCTAGTCTGGAGAAGTCATCCAGAACCGTCTTTATTCTCTACAGGACCTCACAACAGCGTAGGAACAGAACAACATGTACATCCTAGTGTGTGTGTGTGTGTGTGTGTGTGTGTGTGTGTGTGTGTGTGTGTGTGTGTGTGTGTGTGTGTGTGTGTGTGTGTGTGTGCGAGTGCACTCGTGCCCGTTCTCGGCTACAGGCTCTCACCAGGGACCGGTTTCCCAAAAGCATCTTAAGGCTAAGTTCATTGACCTCAATGGCTCTAACGGCGAACTTAGCCTCGAGCTCAATAGTTCTAATGATTAACTTAGCCTTAAGATCATTTGGGGAAACCAGTCCCAGAACTTCAGTCTCGCGACAGGGTAAATAACAAAGGTTCCCAGAGTCCCTGTGGCAACTAAAAGCCTTGATTTATCATCTCATCATCTCCCAAGCATGACTAACGTTCCCCGGTTTCAAATTAATTAAGAAGAGCTGTGTAATATTTACTAATGAGTCAAAGCCGCAATGCTGGGAAGAATCCATTGTGAGGGTAACATTTCTGAGAATTCAGATAGGTCAGGGACAGGGCTTTGAATAGCATTTGAATAACATTAACTCTGTACCGGCCCCCCGGTATATAGCCTCGTTATTGTAATTTTATTGTGTTACTTTATATATACTTTTTATATTTTACTTTTGTTTATTTAGTAAATATTTTCTTAACTCTATTTCTTGAACTGCAGTGTTGGTTAAGAGCTTGTAAATAAGCATTTTGCCTGTTGTATTCGGTGGATGTGACAAATCAAATTTGATCTTACATTTCCAATCCTCATTCAAAAGGCGTCAATGTGCTGTCTGGGTTGAAGTTGCTCTTAGACTCTGTATTTCCTCCACTAATGGTTAACAGGGCCTAAAAGTAACACCAGCGCGTAGATTTTGGGATTGTCGGGTGAACTGTCTATTTCACCAGCCACGTTCACGGGCGGTCAGGGCGAGCATTTCACTCACATTTGTGAATACAAATAGTCAAGAATGATCTAATTTATAGTCAAACAAATGCTGCAGAAGCTGCTTTCAAAGTATTTCTGCCTTTTCGTTTCATAGCTGGTAAATGAACCGCACAAAGTCAAAGAACTACGAATCCTATATAGCTTATTCTTCTTTGAGCTACAACACCGCCTGGCTGCGGTGTTGAGTGAAATACACATTTTTAGAAGCGCTGCGCAACAGGCATACAAGTCTGTCTAATTTACTTGAAACTAAAGTCTACTGAAGTGGGACGCTGTTGTGTTTCTTGGCTAGTTACATTGTTTTGTTCACAAGCTAGGATGTTTTTCTAAGATGGAGTTTCAACTGCTAGGGAAGAAAAGAAAAAAGCTTCTACCAGTCAGAATCGATCTCAAAAGGTGCACGCGGGACTTAGGTCGAGCTACCAAGGCAAACTTAAAAAGGGCAGGTGAACATTTTTGTCTCCTCTGTGATACACCATATATACAAAAGTGGTGGATTCAGCTATTTCTGCCACACCCGTTCCTGATTGTTGGAGCAGTGGAAAAACGTTCCCTGGAGTGATGAATCTGGGTTTGGCAGACGCCAGGAGAACGCTACCTGCCCGAATGCATAGTGCCTACTGTAACGTTTAGTGGAGTAGGAATAATGGTCTGGGCTGTTTTTTCATGGTTCGGGCTAGGCCCCTTAGTTCCTGTGAAGGAAAATCTCAACTCTACAACAAACAATGACATTCTACACAATTCAGTGCTTCCAACTTTGTGGAAGGCCCTTTCCTGTTTCAGCATGACAATAGCCCCAGCGCACAAAGCGAGGTGCACACAGAAATGGTTTGTTGAGATCAGTGTGAAAGACCTTGACTGGCCTGCAAAGAGCCCAGAGCTCAACCCCATTGAACACCTTTGGGATTAATTGGAACACCGACTGCGAGCCAGGCCTAATCTCCCAACATCAGTGCCCGACCTCACTAATGCTCGTGGCTAAATGGAAGTAAGTCTCTGCAGCAATGTTTTAACATCTAGCAGAATGTCTTCCCAGAAGAGTGGAGGCTGTTAGAGCAGAAAAGGTGTGACCAACTCCATATTAATGCTCATGACTTTGGAATGAGATGTTCGATGAGCAGGTGTCCACATACTTTTGGTATTGTAGTGTATTTTGGTATAATAAAAAAATATTCAATATACTAGATGAGTTACTTCTTACTAGTTATACATTTATTAAAAATAAATATTACAAAGTATGCTCATCCGTTTTTTTATGTTTTGTTCGTGTACTTTTAAAGTCACAAAAATATTTTGGGCTGGTTAAAAAAATCTGTGTGGCTGGTACAGTTGAAGTCGGAAGCTTATATACACCTTAGCCAAATACATTTAAACTCAGTTTTTCACAATTACTGACATAGTAAATAGTAAATATTCCCTGTTTTAGGTCAGTTAGGATCACCACTTTATATTAAGAATGTAAAATGTCAGAATAATAGTAGAGAGAAGAATTTATTTAAGCTTTTATTTCTTTCATCACATTCCCAGCGGGTCAGAAGTTTACATGCATAATAAGTTGGTTGAATTTTTGCCTATTCCTCCTGACAGGGCTGGTGTAACTGAGTCAAGTTTGTAGGCCTCCTTGCTCACACACGCTATTTCAGTTCTGCCCACAAATTTTCTATAGGATTGAGGTCAGGGCTTTGTGATGGCCACTCCAATACCTTGACTTCGTTGTCCTTAAGCCATTTTGCCACAACTCTGGAAGTATGCTTAGGGTCATCGTCTATTTGGAAGACCCATTTGCGACCAAGCTTTCACTTCCTGGCTAATGTCTTGAGATTTGGCTTCAATATATCCACATAGTTTCCCTCTCTCATGATGCCATCTATTTTGTGAAGTGCACCAGTCCCTCCTGCAGCAAAGCATCCCCACAACATGATGAAACCACCCCCGTGCTTCACGGTGGGGATGGTGTTCTTCAGCTTGCAGGCCTTCCCTTTTTTTCTCCAAACATAACGATGGTCATTATGGCCAAACAGTTCTATTTTTGTTTCATCAGACCAGAGGACATTTCTCCAAAAAGTACGATCTTTGTCCCCATGTGCAGTTGCAAACCATAGTCTGCCTTTTTTTATGGCGGTTTTGGAGCAGTGGCTTCTTCCTTGCTGACCGGCCTTTCAGGTTATGTCGATATAGGACTCATTTTTACTGTGGATATAGATACTTTTGTACTGGTTTCTTCCAGCATCTTCACAAGGTCCTTTGCTGTTGTTCTGGGATTGATTTGCACTTTTCGCACCAAAGTACGTTCATCTCGAGGAGACAGAACGCGACTCCTTCCTGAGAGTTATGACGGCTGCGTGATCCCATGGTGTTTATTCTTGCGTACTATGGCATACTATTGTTTATTATTGCGTACTAAACCTTCAGGCGTTTGGAAATTGCTCCCAAGGATGACATTTTTTTGGGGGGGGGGATCTTGGCTGATTTCTTTTGATTTTCCCATGATGTCAAGTAGAGGCACTGAGTTTAAAGGTAGGCTTTGAAATACATCCACAGGTACTCCTCCAATTGACTCAAATGATGTCAATTAGCCTATCAGAAGTTTCTAAAGCCATGACATCCTTTTCTGGAATTTTCCAAGCTGTTTAAAGGCACAGTCAACTTAGTGTACGTAAACTTCTGACCCACTGGAATTGTAATACAGTGAATGAGTGAAATAATCTGTCTGCAAACAATTGTTGGAAAAATTACTTGTGTCATGCACAAAGTAGATGTCCTAACCAACTTGCCAAAACTATAGCTTGTTAACAAGAAATTTGTGGAGTGGTTGAAAAAAATAGTTTTAATGACTCCAACCTACGTGTATGTAAACTTCCAACTTCAACTGTAGATTATTAAATCTACTTGCCACAGTGGCTGGTGGACCAAAAAGTTAATTTAGGCCCTGATGGTTAAGGTTAGGATTGGGGGAGGAGAAACTGATCCAAGATCTGTACCTAGAGGAAACTTCACCCCAGGGTGCAATGTGCAAGATCAGGTGTGCCCATTTGCACTCCTATTCATTTAAATCTAGGCCAATGTTTCCAGAGGTTGTTCTGTAATATCAGCATCATAAACTATTTTTTCCCCTTGCATCACCATAAAGGACCTGATTTGCATTTGAGGACAGAGGGCAAAAGAGAAGTTTTACATTTACAGCTCTAAGTGTTTTACTTGCTGTGACCATAAAAGACCATAAAATATCGGAACTGTGATGGGGAACACATGACTTCTTGTACTTCTTTGGGGTAAAGTTTCACCTATAGGTACAGATCAAGGATCAGCTTTCCTCCCCCAACCCTAACCTTAACATTTTTTTCCACTAAAAAGGTTAAACTGACAAAAGATCAGCATCTAAGTGCAATTTCACTCTACACCCAGCAACACTAGCTAGCACCAGTATAACTAGCCTGTAGTCAAATGTCTCATACTGTAGCTACAATATTTGCATAGCATTACCCATGCAAGGAAAACATTGGTCCTTCCCAAGGCTGCATGATGTCATGTTACAGTGTGTACAGCCAGCACGAAACAATCACGCCTTGTTACTGACTGTAGAGGGATCAGGCTTGATTAAGTGTATCCCTCATTATGAGTCCTGTCAACAGAACTATCAGCACATTCTCAACTACCTGATTCAAATCAATACAACCGAGGTTAGACTAGTCAGGTCCCAGATCAGTTTGTGTGGCCTTGCCAATTCCTGTCACGTCAAGTGAGAGCACAAGATCTGGGACCAAACGTGGGTTGTTGGAGAGTGCATTGATGAATTATGAAAAATAGTCAAATCTACCACAGCGAACCAGAGTAGAAACAGATGCGCCCGTCTCGACAACAACACATGCTGTACGAATGTAGGGACCCAGATGAGGCTAATGTTGATCCTCTCTGAACGTATACAGAGTCACTGTTAGTTATAACAAAAGGCAAATATCAGTTTTACGGGGGAGTTAATACAGTGCAGCGCTCTGTTTTACCATTCCCCAGGATACGGCTGCCTCGTTCAGTACAGCTCAAACATTCGAACACAAGCCAGCGAAGGAGACGGAGAGAGAGAAAGAGAGAGAGAGCGAGAGAGAGCGAGAGAGAGAGCGAGAGACAGAGCGAGAGGTGAAGCTGAGTGGCACACATGGCCTGGTTTGAGGCCTGGCTGCTGGCTCCAGATGTTCTCCCCATCCCATCCATAGACATAGATGCATAATTCCATCCCATCCAGGCAGAACACGCTTTCGCGGCATGATACAGTATCCTCCTTTGTGAGCTACGCAAGTGGCCACATTTCTCAACCTCACCTTGTTTACAATTAGATCCTCATCCGCACTCCATATGAAAAGTGTCTATGGGGAGACCTCCAATAATTGCGCTAACAAAAGTGAGTTAGACAGGGGGGGGGGGGGGGACGACTTTGCACGTTGTACTGCAAATGGTTTGCCAAATCTGCACTGATGCAAAGCAGAGGCCTTGCTGGGCTGCAACCCCAATGTCACCCTATACTACTTTTGACCTGGGCCCACAGTAGTGCACTATATAGAGAAAAGGGTGCCATTTGGGACGCAGGCCATGAGTTGTTTCCAACTGGATATGTTAGCAGCCTGTTCCAGGGAAAGCCTGGAAATGTTCAGCAGGGCACTCAAAAACATCCTCTAATGTTTTCCATCATGCTGTCATGCAGGTGAATGGGGAACACAGAGCAGGTGTTATCTCAGTTCCAGAGGAGATAAGGACATTCAAAAGCTCATGGAAGCGATTCAGAATACAAATGTCCTTTCTGGCTCCTAAGATAGCAAGATTGCTTTGTAGTGGGGCAATATATTCAAAAAGCAAGGCTATCTAGCCTAGTCCTTGTTCAAAAGCCTTTTCTCTAGGCTACCTCGGTGTGGTGTCGGTTACCAAGTACAAATGCCTTTACATTTCACCGTGCAATCGCTAAACCGTATTGACTAAAACCCCACTCTGCACTGAAAGCTTGGAAATGTCAGTGCTGATCTCTATGAGTGGCCCTGAGCAGGGTGGCAGACGAGGTGTGACCGGCACCGAGGCATCCGTCCCTATTCACAAGCTGGTGACAGGACGGTGGTTCATGTAACAGAAGTGGGTCGATGAGTAACTTTGTTTGCAATTTGGATGAGACCGGAAGCCTAGGCTTTACCTCAGAGAGATAACAAGTTTGCAGGAGACCCGGGTTTGAACCCAACCAGACACAGATACAGACCCACACACAGCACTGGCTTCAGTGGCTGGCGGCCCAATCCCAGTCCTCACTGTCTACACACACACCCACCAGTCAGTTCCTGAGCCTGACTATCTCTCAGCACGGCTTGCCAGACATGTTCCTGCTACATCCTGCTAAATGTCAACCCGCGTAGCATGTGACACCGTGTATTCATGGAAAAGAGGTCAGGTGTTACGGTGAAGAAGTGCCTCTCACAATGTCAGGTAGTCAATACACCAAGCTATGAAGTGTTTTCTGACACACACACACACACACACACACACACACACACACACACACACACACACACACACACACACACACACACACACACACACACACACACACACACACACACACACACACACGAGTCTCAAACTCAAAACATATAATAAACAATCCATATCCGCATGATCCATGGTTGGGACTCAAACAAATATTAGAAGAACGCGTCTGTGTGGTTTTGTGTCAACGTCCGATGAAAAATGTTAAATTTTTGAATGCAATAGGACTCACTCATATTTGGACATGTGTAGGCCATAACACTGAACTCAAACCGGTTGCGCGCGTGTGCCATCGTGCATACATTTATTTTGTCCCCCCACACCAAACCCAATCACGACACTCAGGTAAAAATATCAATACGAACTCTGAACCAATTACATTAATTTGGGGAGAGGTCGAATAGCATTAAACATTTATGGCAATTTAGCTAGCTAGCTTGCACTTGCTAGCTAATTTGTCCTGGGATATAAACATTGCGTTATTTTACCGGAAATGCACAAGGTCCTCTACTCCGGCAATTAATCCAAACATTAAAACGGTAAAACGAATCGTTTCTAGTCATACCCATGTGGGTATCTGCTTCTATGAACCGATGGGAGAGGTAGGACTTGCAGCGCGATCTGCGTCACAAATAGAACTAACTTCTATTTTAGCCCTTGGCAACGCAGACACTCGTTGGCACGCGAGCGAGCAGTGTGGGTGCAATAATTGAATAATATAGATTTCTACATTTATTTTGTAGTCAGGGTGTAACGCAGTCGACACTGCCAATACAGTACAGTATACCAACCTGCGAGAAAGTGCATTGGAGATCCTGTAATTGACAGGCCTCAGAAGCTGCGTCCCAATAGAGACGTTCTTTGTCAAGCAAATCTTACTACTGCCATTGAACCGGGAGGTCTTTAGTGGTCAACATACTTGTCCTACCTGGCCCTGAACACTGAGCCAAGACATACTTAGCACTGGCAGGTCTGGGGTTTCCATTGTACACAATAAACCTAGTCAACATCTATAGGAGTGTGCCTACTGTCTTTATATGCACAGAGAGCTGGGGTGTAGTCATGGAGGTGATCAGCTGGACTGATTTGTTTAAGAGAGAGACATCAGATTGGACAGTGTCCATCAGTGGGTGATGTATGAGTGTTTCTGGAGTGGACCGAATCTCTCAGCACCTAATTAGTATCGACTAAGAACACAGAGCGGAGGAAAACACACAGCCTCTGCACTCACCACAAGCAGACCTCCAGATCTCAGCACATTAGGTTTAATTCAAAGGAGGGCTAGACGGTTGGCCCAACATTTCGGACCCAAAACCTTCGCCAACGTCTATGAAATGGCATTGACATGACAAAAATGACTCATCCATGTTATGTCAAAGGCAAACGTTATGTTGAATGACAACATTCCCAGAGTGTCTTTGATAGTCAGCTGTTCAGGGAACGTAGTATTCCTTTTTATTTATTTAGATTTTTATTGAATATCTGAAACATACAATATAATTGCAGTGAAGCTGCTCAACAACTACATCATACCAGTCATCCATCCACATCCAGGGTTAATGCCCTGCTCAAGAGCATGTTGACAGATCTCCCACCATGCCAAAAAACGTGAACCCAAACCCTCCAAGATTCCCCCACAGTTCCCCAATAGCTGTCCCTCAACCATCCGAGACCCAACCCACAGTTCCCGCCAGGAAGATATATATTTTATTTTATTTTTAAAAAAAATTTAAAAAAAAAATACAATACAATTCCATTCCCCACCCCCAAGAACCCCCCCAATGCACCAACAACCAAGAGAATGAACTAAAGAAAGAGAAAACAGCAAACAACAAATGCTAAAAAAAAAGAGAAAAAAAAGACTTCAATGCAACCAATCATAACAGCAATGACAACTGTATATGTTGAGTGCATGTCTGGCACTATTACATGTGTGTGTGTATGTGAATGAGAGTTTGCGTATATGCATGTATACAAACACCTGCACGGGTATCAGCCTCAGGCAAACCGGCATTAGCTGTAAAAACACTGCCCCTCAGTGTCATTCAAACTTACCTTTAATTATGTTTTATTTGGACTTTATTTTTTACTTTTATCTTTGACCAACATTCTATCTCCCGCACAGTAACTCCACTCCCACTCGACCCCAATTCCAAATCCCAAATCCTCAGCTTCCCTCAGCCCATCCCACCTATCTCTGCTGGCCACCCTCTCCGGATTTCTACGCAACATACATCTTTCAACTATGCTGTGATGTTTAACATACAATTTCAAACTATCTAATTGAATAGTATTTACAGATTACGAGTTGAAGACAAATACATTTACTAAAGAGTATTAGTATACTAGTAATTGACTGACCCGGTCTCTCCAGATCTCCTAACTGTACTATATCTAGGGACAAGTTTAGATCAATGCTATGCATTTTCAGCCCTTCCTGAACCAGAGACTAGAAACAGGCTCCCTGAGGGCAATACCTAAATAAATGGTCTATTGATTCTGTATCCTCACAACAACATCTGCAGAGCTTCGATGATTTTATGCCCCAAATATTCAACATTTTGTTGGTGGCAAGAATTCTATATAATAGTTTTGGCTGATATCAACCAGATTCCTTTCCATGTGACTTCCACATGGTGTGAACAGTCTTTAGACATAGGTTCAGCCTTTTATTCTGAAAAATTTGCGAGAAAGATTACATCACGTCAGTGGATGGCTGGGTGCTAGCAGAGTTTTACATGCGCCAACAGTTTGGAGCAGACATTATCTCTCTCTCTCCTATTGAAAAAGATACGGTCCGGTTGAAATATTATCGAGTATTTATTGTAAAAACAACCTGTGGATTGTTTTTTTTTTTTAAAGTTTCACACATTTCTACGAACTTTACGGATACTATTTGGAATTTCATCTGCCCCGTCGTGACCACTCGAGCCTGTGGATTTCTGAACATAACGCGCCAACCAAATGGAGGTATTTTGGATATAAAAATAATCATTATGGAACATAAGGAACATTTATTGTGTAACTGGGAGTCTCGTGAGTGCAAACATCCGAAGACCATTAAAGGTAAGCGATTTCATTTATGGCTTTTCTGACTTTCGTGACCAATCTACTTGGCTGCTAGCTGTTTGTAATATTTTGTCTACTGAGAGAGATGTCCTTACATAAACGCTTGGTTTGCTTTCGCCAAAAAGCATTTTTGAAATCTGACACGCCAGGCGATTAACAACAAGCTACGCTGTGTTTTGCTATATTGCACGTGTGATTTCATGAAAATTAAATATTTGTAGTAATTTAATTTGAATTTGGAGCTCTGCAATTCAGCGGTTGTTGACGAAAATGATCCCGCTAACGGGATGGGTGCGCCAAGAAGTTAAACAATGGATGAGCTTTTCTTAGTAATCTACTTGAGAACCATTTAGGGTTCAAGTAAAACTTTTGAATATGTGAAGCTTTTAGAGAGAGGTTTAGTGCTTTTATTTTTAATCATCTCAAACAACCCAATTCATATTCATTATATAGATAGGCACGTTTTATTTTGTCTGGTTTAGCGTTCCAGATAAAGCATAATAATTTTTGCTCATATGATTTAAAAAACGAATCAGGAGTAGGCAGCTGAGATATGACTAAGGAGTTAGTCAGGGAAAATTTTTCCATAAATAGGATATTTTTTCTATTGAAATTCATTGTTGAGAGCTTATTTATATATTTTGTGATATTAATACCAAGTATGTCTACTTCACCATCAGCCCATTTTATAGGCAAACTGCAGGGTAATGTAAAATGTTAATGTTATTAAAAAGATCCAATACGTAATATTGTACACTTATCATAATTAGACGTTGCAGGGATCTAGCTTGTGGACGTAATATAAAATTTGAGTCATCAGCATAAATGGACACCTTTGTTTTTAAGCCTTGGATTTCTAAACCTCTAATGTTAAATAAATCCTAACTCTGCCAATTTGCATGGTTGAGTGTCTATGTGTTTACATGTAGTGCGTATAGCCTTAATATTCATGATGATAACTGTAATCCATATCGTATCACTGTCAGTTGCATCATAATTACCTTTAACATCAATGAAAAACACATCCCAGCATTTCTACAGCAATTGACGTTTCACATGATCATGAAAGAGACATTGCATTACTATAGAGACGGCTTCAATACAGTACAAATGTATTCCGTACAATATGTTATTATTCCCCAAAGCCCCATTCTGATATCTTCCCCTTGCTTGTTGTAAACAAACAAACATATAAACTTGTAGACAAATACATAAAAAAGATAGACCAACAAGAAACATATTAAATTATAAAACAGTTCGACAATAGAGAGAGAGAAGAGAAGAGAAATGAGAGAAAGAGTGAGAGAAGAGAGCGAGATCAGGTGTGTGTGTAAGCGAGCATGTAATTGAGTACGTGTGTTCATATTCACTTCATAGTGTTCTGATATTTTTACAGTTCCAAACTTTCATTTTTTCCATAACCTGAATTCCCTGTAGAATTTAGTACAGCCATGGTGTTATGGAGCTGTCTCGGGAATAGCTGTCCATCTATAAAGAGTTTGTTCACAATGAGAAAGGCAAAATTACCCTTCTCCGTCTGTTGCCTCTGTACCGGATAGTCTCTTACGACGTTCGTTTATCTCCCTTGGAAATTGGTCATTGAGACCGAATTTGGGCCCTTTAAGCTCCCTTCCCTTGCTTTTCATCAGCTCCTTTTTTTGGTAGTGTTCAAATTTGGCGATGATCGGTCGGGGACCCTTGGTCTTGTCGCTCCGAGCTCCAAGTCTGTGTACTCGG
The DNA here is from genome assembly GCF_002021735.2 of Oncorhynchus kisutch. NCBI lineage: Eukaryota > Metazoa > Chordata > Actinopteri > Salmoniformes > Salmonidae > Oncorhynchus > Oncorhynchus kisutch. Next base: position 14,511,212 of record NC_034178.2, on the reverse strand, counting down.
TGGAAAACCACCTTGTTTACAGTCTCTAAAGGAAGTTTCAAGGCAGATTGCGCCTTCTGGATTATTGGATGCGTCCACAGGAATCCCAGAAAATAAACATTTTCACGCATGCTACGACTTTGTATGCCTAGTAGTGACTCCTTCATCACCCTGTTTTCCCTGAGTAGGCAATCCATGTTGGAATTGTGGATTTTTACCTCAGCTGTGAGTGCCTTGTTCTCTCCTTGGAACGTGAGAATTTCACTCTGCCTAAACTCCAAACTCCTCAGCCCTGCTACCTCCTCACACAACTTCTCCAGTGTTGCATGGTTTCCAACCAGAGCACTAGTTATTTTGTGAGGTAGTCAGATATTTCCATGATGGAGTATGTTGTTTCTCCATAGCGTAAAGCTGTGGGTACTCATCGTATCCAGCCCGGCTCATTACTGAAACCAGTTGTTTTTACGAAAAGATAACAATGAGTCTTTTCCACGTCGACGACAGGTGTCTGCAGTACAGCCACCTCGCGGAATCCATGCAAAAACACTTTTGGTATTCGTATTTAATTTATAGCGGTTTCGTTTGAATCAAAACTAACAAACCGAGTGTTTTCCAGCATACAGTATTCAGCTGCACACTCTGATGATGTATGACTTTAGTGCCTTATTCCTTCCTCAGAGAGAGAAGCATTCTCTGCGACAGCAACAGTCTGCAAGATGAAATTGTAAGCGGTATTATAATCCTGCCTGAGCTGCGCCGTGATGCATTAGGGTTACCGTGCACAGGGAGGCAGCAGTGTCATTGTCCCGTGTGGCATCATTGAAACCTTAGCACTCCGTCCATTGTTGGCAGTCATGTGTCCTAGGACAGGGTTGAAGCAATCGATGACATAGAAGACAAAAGAGATGGGCCATTCTGAGGTGGAAAAGGGCTGTTCTGTCCGCATTCACGGCCAGCACGGCCTCAAAAACAACAGCCTACTCGTTACATTTTACACAGAAGGCCCAACGTGTGGCCGAGGCAAAAGCTACATCCACACCTATCAACGGCAGCCAGCTAGGGGGAGACGAGAAGAGAGCCAGCCAGATCCCAGGAGCCCAGCACCTGGCTTTTCATCCTCTTACATCCCCCTTTCATCCCCCCCTTCACCTCCTCCCTCTACCAGCATGATTGCATTTCAGCAGAGCGATAGCTAACGCACACTGCTTGGTGAATGGCTACATCAACATGATGCAGACAGACAAAATGTCCACACCAAGGCCGCTCTGAGTATGGCTGAATCAATCCTCTCCCGCTGATCGAAAATCAAGATTGAGCCATCCTTGTGCTGTTAAGAGCCTCTGTGATCATCCGTGTCTCTGGCCCAGCTGAGCTGAATGGTGGCAGCCAGACAGTGTAGTGGATGTGCCAGGTATCAGAAGCTCAGACCAGGCGAGTGATGGCCTTTCCCTCAGAACTCACATCAAGTGGGCTCTGGACGGAGAGGAGACCCAGGCAGCTATTTAGGCCAACCCGATAAGGACCGCTCAGATTCACTTCTTAAAGATGACCTTCAAGTGACTACAGATGGAAACTAGCCTGCAAGCTAAATCTGTCATATTTACTGAAAATGTTGGGGAATGTGATTTGTCCCTGTCAAATGCTCTCACGTTTGAGCCCGGCAAGCCCCCTAATGTAACGTGGAGTAAGAAGATGTTCAGAGCTTATAGAATCAAATACACTGAACACAAATATAAACGCAACATGTAAAGTGTTGGTCCTGTTTCATGACCTTAAAAAAACAATGCCACAGATGTCTCAAGTTTGTAGGGAGACTGTAATTGGTATGATGACTGCAGGAATGTCCACTAGTGTTATTGCCAGAGAACTGAATGTGAATTTCTCAATGTCCTTTTAGAGAACTTGTCAGTACGTCCAACTGGTCTCATAACCGCAGACCACGTGTCACCACGCCATCCCAGGACCTCCACAACGAGCTTCTTCACCTGCGGGATCGTCTGAGGGGGAGTGGGCCTAATGAATTTATTTCAACAATCTTCGAAATTGTTGCATGTCGCGTTTATATTTCAGTTCAGTATAGATTGGAAGACATAGTAATAATATAGGACAACAGAAGTAGTTATGCTATGCTTCCCCACCAACACGGGAAAAAGATGATGGCAGACGGACATCCACACTAAAGACAAGCACTTGTGAAAACGAGGCCTGAATAGCATTGTCATAGCATAGAATCCTGGTAAAGGAATTCAAAAAGGTATTCATGCTATGTGGCTTTTCTGCTTTAGCTTACTGGAAATTGTTCTCATAATAAAACGAAACAAGAAGGTTGACAGAATGTATTGTGTGGGTTTTTATCTACGGGTAATGTTATTTGTCACAGAAAAATGTTAGGATCTGAAGGAGGCTTGTGCAGCTGTCTGCAAACCAACAATGGCCCTGAGCAGTACTGTGCCCCCCAAAACAAGGAAACACTAGGAAATGTTTCATTTAAATGTCTTACTTCTCTTTGTAAGCCACTTCCTACCACATTTGTGCACTATGGGCTACAGGACAGTCAGCTATAGTACGTGAAAACAAAAAGTAGCCAAGGGAAGACTCTAGATAGATGTTAAGAGGTCTGACATGCAGAAGTAGGCTTACGGAGACCACAGTTGGTTAAAAGTTGTCATCAAATGAGGGATGCAACATCGCCACTACACTATAAAACATACAAAGATCAAACCGTGTGTAAATAGGTCTGCAAAAGGACAGTGAAGCCATGTTCTCATTGACACCCACAACCACATAAAATAGACAAAAATAAAACTGACTTGGAATACAAAAACTAAAAACAGACTTTGGCCTATGCAATACAATGTGTAACTTAGCCTGCAAACAAAGTGAAACTACAGCATACTAGCGTTGAACTTCCTCATCTGACCTCACATTTGCTCATCACTGCAAGGAAGCAGAGTGGCCACTGCAGACTCTCCCTGGTCACATGACCTGACATCATTTTGTGTTTCTCCGATGGAACATCTTTCCAATGTGTTTAAGGGTCCTCCTCCACCAACAGTCTGACAAGCCTATGGCTCCATGGGTTAGGTCATTCAATTGCAGAATTGGATAAGCCTAACAAGTTTAGTCTACATGGAGGACGCATTGTCAAAGACCTTGTTCCCAAACAGCTGCTAATGGGTGAGTTGAGATCAGTTAGGAAGGGACTAGGCGTTGCCCTCTGAGTTCCGACTGTGACTGGTTGTGGTGACTCAGCCACATCCATACACGGCTGTGAGGTGGGTCGGGCACTGGCCAGACGTGACACGTTCGTTTGCTCCCTGCTCATCTGGGCTGTAGCCAAGAGAGGTATTCTGAGAAACTGACCTACCCACTAATGATGTGCTACCCCTAATGGAGATTGTCATGGTAGCGCATTTTTTCAGATGGAAACGTGTTTGCTCTTAAATCAAAAACAGAGGGGTAGCTTTAAAATGAACACTTGTCTACCTAGTTGCGACAATTGAATTCGGGAGATAAAGATGATTATACCAAAATGTGCATATTTACAGTGACTAAAGCAGCATATTTTGTCTAGCCAGTGCATTAGCGGTAGTTAGGTCTGATAGGCATCTCTCCATGGCTGAGCAGGGCACAAACTGTCTGACAGAGACAGTGTGGCAGCAGGGTAAGGGGGGAGCACCACATCTCTTCCTGGGGCCCTGGGTTCTCCACCTTGATAGCTAGCAGCCTCTCGAAAGACATATGTGATCCCCTCACTGTCTAGATCCTATCTGGGTAATTGCCTTCCCAGCACCACATGGTCCAGGGGAAAGCAGCAAATGGGTTGGCAGGGCTGCCTGCCACACAGGACAGACGTGGAGAGGAGGAGTGGTGTCTCAGGGACAACTCAAGACTGTTAGGGCAAACCACACGGCCAAATGATACGTGTGTCTATTAACAGGTTAGAAGTCAAGACAACCAGTATGGTCTCTTTCCTTTGACTCGTCCGAAGCCAGAGCATTCCATTGGTTAACAAAGGGTGGGATTGAGAGAGCAGTGCGTCATTAATGCGGTATGTCGTTATCGCTGTTGCACAGGAAGTGGCAGATGCTGCAGTACAGGAGGACCACAGTGTCCTGCCCGACACAGCTAGCAGGGAACTGTCACTGATACAGCCCAAGATGGCGGCAGTATACTTATTTAAAATTTGTCAAAATGAAATGATCCTAACACAGCAAGGAGGCCGAGTTAAACATTCTTCATTTTGTTAAACAAACGTTCTGAAGCCTGAGCGGAATGGGCCTACCTCTCTCAAGAGTAGAACGATCACTTTGTAACACAATCGTCAGAATCTAATTCCGACCATATTCTGTCGCCACACAAGGACAGAGGGGCACAACTTTATTCTTACCAGCATAAATAGCACTATTCACCTAAGCTCACATCAGATTCACTGGAGAACTGAGTGTCTACTAGTTTGTTTTTGTTATTTTCTTTCAATGTGTGTCCAGCCCTAGAAAACCAGGTGAGCTCCTAACTAATAAATGACCTTAAATTGGTCAGTCAAGTGCAAGGGAGGAGCGAAAACCCGCAGACACTCAGCAACTCAAGGAATTGAGCTTGACACCCCTGCTATAGGCCTATGTCTTATTACTTTGACATGTTCTAGAACTAGGACTGGGGATTCTCAAGGTGCAATGTCTTGTTTTTGAATGTCTTCAATAAAAGAAGATTCGGCCAATCCTCGGGAGAAAAAGAATAAGCTAGTGAGGGAGTGAGTGAGCCTCACCTGCCACGTTGACCTTCTCCGCATTGGAGGCGCTGGGGGTGGCCGTGCTGGTGCCGTTGGTCAGGTTAGCCCCCGTGCTGTTGTAGATGTTCTCCACCTTGGACTCCAGCTTGCCCAGCCGTACCATGATGTTGTCCAGGAGCACCGCCAGGGTCTTCTTCAGATCTGGCATAGGGAAACACAGTATAGCATGAAGCATAGATACCTCATATCAGTCTTACTGCTAACCAGCTAACTTAACTTGAGGCTAAAATATACAGTATAGTGTTTTCTATATGTCCCTTTCATTTTCCTATCATTTTAATTGATCTCATGAATAGTCATTTTCAAATCTCAGATTGACTTTTTGAAGGACAAGGAGGAAACTACCGCATAGTGATATAATACCAGTGAGTCGCTCTCCGCGGTCCCGGTCAGAGAAAATGCTTTTCTATTCTTGTCTTCATAACTAGGCTAATCAATAGATCGTTATGGTGTGAGTAATCGGAGTATGCCTTGTATACCGAGGCGGACCGTTCTTATTGGCTTTCCTCTGAAAAAAAGGAAAAACAAGGGGAGAGGATCAGCTTATTTCAGCGACCCCATTAAGTCATTGGATTTCATGCTGTCCGTTAAAGGACTAATTTAGATGTATAACTGAGCTGGCGGGTGTCTGAGAAGGACCTTGCTGCGTCATTTAGGTCTGTGCATTTCTAACGACATCTCCCGACTCCGGTAGCTAGCCAAAAGAAGGTGGGATGGACGATGGGATTGAAAAGACACTAAAGTAAGCTGGAATCCACAATAGGTGTGTCCCCAATAATGTCTCCTTCCTGAAGTGTGCACTCGTTCACTACTCCCCACAAATCTAAGAGCATTGGATTGATTGCTGGAGGCATGGGCTAGCGGGAGTCTCCACCATGTTTCTTACACCATCTCCTTTCAAATCAGTGAAGGGAAGTGAACAAATGCATATTTTGGGAGGGAAGGAGAGATAATTGGGACATAGCCCAGTAGCGGGCCAATAAGAGGTGAGATGGGATAGAAAGGACACAGTGAGCTGACATTCACAACGACATCATCTCTGTTTGTTTCAGTAGCATTTCAGGACTTGGTATGCAGGGCTTGGCATTTCAGTGTCCTAATGGTGTTAATCTGATATTTACCCTCCGGCAGCCATGAGGATATCAAGGGTGCATCCCTAATGGAACCCTATTCCCTGTGGAGTACTACTTTTGACCAGGGCCTCCATGGCTCTACACAGCTCAAAGCAACTGAATAAAGTGTAACGATTCTAAAGCTACTGTATAACACGCAACACAAACTTGAGTGGCTTCAAATCCATTTGTTATAACTGCCAGATTTTGGGGATTATTGGCATATTATTGTTCATGGTGGTGTTGTAAGAGCTCATGGTTGACCGATGTTGACTTGCAAGTGCAACACACATTTTGGCATTGGTTTCAATTTCAGTAGCTTGCATAGAACTCAGATTTGTATATATATTTTTTAAATCCAACATGCTTAACATATTGTTTATTGGTATGACCGAAGATCTTGTCACAAAACAGTTGATCAATTTTGACTTGCGAGACATTTTGTCACGTCATTAGTAGATACTAAGAAAATGAAATATGACATGTCCCTTCCGCCCCTGAAATGTTCTCCTTTACTCCCCGCCGAAACCAATGATATTCCGGAATGTCGTCAACCTCATTAACATTCCATGAGGTGGTGGAGCCGTGAAGACAGCGATCGCACCCCGTCTGTCACACGTCAGCGCGGCGACTGCGGTGCAATTTCTCTGGCTGCGTGTTGCATTTGATATGTCACTCCCTATCGCGCCAGAAAGACAGTGTGGAGGCAAACAGGCCTGTGTGCGCCGCCGTGGTCAGGGAGCGAGGGAAGGGATGGGGAGGAGAGTTGGCGCGAGGGAGAGAGGGAAGCTGCAGCGTTTTGTCTGCTCTGCACGGCTACGTGGGGAGGAGATAAGCAGATGCCGTGAGGGAGCGCCGTTTTGTAAGACAAGGAAGAAATCAACTGGAAAGTTGGACATTGTCCCAAATGACACCGTATTCCCTATATAGTGTAGTACTTTTGACAAGGGCCCATACGACTCTGGTCCAAAGCAGTGCACTATGTCGGGAATTGAGTACCATTTGGGACAGAGCCCTGGAGTGGAGCTGCCACTGCATCAGGCTGAACATAATTGCACACAATAGATTGTGTCCTCAGAAAACACAATGCGCTGAGCAGAAACGGCCCGGCCTAGCCTCCCTCAACAGACAGAGAAAGAAACACACTGCCCCGGGTCCAAACACACTGCCCCGGGTCCAAACACACTGCCCCAGGTCCAAACACACTGCCCCAGGTCCAAACACACTGCCCCAGGTCCAAACACACTGCCCCAGGTCCAAACACACTGCCCCAGGTCCAAACACCAAACACACTGCCCCAGGTCCAAACACACTGCCCCAGGTCCAGACACCAAACACACTGCCCCAGGTCCAAACACACTGCCCCGGGTCCAAACACCAAACACACTGCCCCAGGTCCAAACACCAAACACACTGCCCCCAGTCCAAACACCAAACACACTGTCCCCGGTCCAAACACCAAACACACTGCCCCCAGTCCAAACACACTGCCCCAGGTCCAAACACACTGCCCCAGGCCAAAACACACTGCCCTCGGTCCAAACACCAAACACACTCCATCCATCTCTCCCAAACCTGGACAAGGTAGAGTAGGCCATCTCCCCACATGGCTGATCTGTATGTGTGTGTAGCTAATGAATGTTTTACAGGTGGCAGCCAATAAACATTCCTCTGCATGTTTGCAATGAGTGCACAATGCACAACGAGGTTTGTGTTAACAAATGAAATAGTGTCTTTCCAACAGGCACGGAACATTGTAATGAATTAAACCAGATTAAAACAGGGGGAAATTGAAATGCATGCCTCAGGGCGGAGTGTGGACAGCCTGCATTCAAGTGGCAGAGTGGTGTAATAGGTATGAAAACATAGGTGGGCTAAATCCATGCGATAGATAAACTTACTGTCCAGCATCAGAACAATCAGAATTGGGTTTTGGGCCAAACGGTGGTAAAAGAAAAATACTACCATTACATAGATACCACCACTGTCTTTTAATCAACGTAGTATGGGTGATACCTTAGTTAATTATTCAAGTTATTTGGTTCAGATCCTTTTCTAGACACCCACCTTCATTAAAAGCTACTGTTACAGAAGTGGATTAACGTAAGGCTGTGATTTTACTGTTTTATAGTCCCCAACTCCCCATTTATCGTTACCACCTGTCTGCTAAAAAAATTATAACTTAACTCGGTCTTCGTTCCCTAAGCAAAAACGTTTCAAAATGAAACATGAGAGTTGAAATATGCATGTGAAAGCCTGACACGTCCGTTCTCCACAGGAGGCACCCATAGGGAGCGAGCAAAGCGTAGATTGCAGTCACGGCGCTTTACAGATGTCAACTGTGTTAGCCGAGTCATGTCCTCACTCATGTCCGCAGCAAATGTCTACGATGAGCCGATGTGTGGTACATAATGAGCATGGCGACAAACTGTGACTGTGTCCTAAAATGGCCCCCTATTCCCTATACAGGGCACTACTTTTGACCAGGGCCGATAGGATTCTGGTCACATGAAGTGCACCGTAAAAGGGAATGAGGTGCCAACCTGTGTGCTCATTATTTCAGTGACCCTCATTGTCAGCCAAGCTTCGTCTTTCAAGAGACCGACCTACAAAACGAGTTTCCCGTTTGAATGATTGCAGCCTAAACACACCGAGTGAGTAGACAGAACAGACAACAGCAGACCAAGCAAACTAAGAGAACCATTATAGGTTCATAAATACAATTCAAATTCAGACTAATTTGCATGGTTGAAAAATGGGGAACCAGCCCAGATGTTTAATAAACTTGGTTCAGTTAACAAAGTAGGTCAACAACAACAGATTTTTTTTTAAAACATTTTATTTAAAGGCACAATCTGTAATTCAACAGCCTGACCCTGTCACTTTGTTTGGTGAACAGAGATGGGGCTTGGGAAATGTAACCGCTCAAAATTCATAGATGGGAGCTCCATAAAAATCAACATGAGAGTTTTAAATATACTGTACAGTATTTTGAAACTAAGCGGGGGGAAAAAATGATATTAAAAAGACTCGGATGAAAGCAACACTTCCAAAGAAAATACATTATATTGGAGACAATGCACTAAAATGACTTTTCCCATCATTTTCTGATATGTGGTGTACAAATCCACAGAGATTTTCATTTGCTTAGAGTCGGACTGACAGACGGGGAGACTAATCCATATTTCTATGCAGCTGTGTGCTCGCTCGTGGCCTTAGTGATATTACACAGTATCACATCAGTCCACATGCACAAATCCCACAACACTAATGTGAGCTGATGGCAGATGTAAGAAATGCACGCATGTTGTAATTATAGTGACCTTACAGATACTATATCACCATTGCCAAGTAACCACATGATGTGATGTAATGCTTTTATAATCTCGAGGAACTCTACTTACCATACACAAAGTGAAATGTGTCCCTCGCTATCAAATACATATCTGAACTGCACTTTATGTCTGGTAAGTAAGAGTTCCTAGAGATTATAAATATGCTTTTGTTGACAGGAATGTTTTTTTGGGCTGAAGCCAGCTATACTGGGTTATGGTTCTCGACTACTACTTCTCAGTGTGTCAAATCGGAGGGCCTGTTGTCCGGACCTCTGGCAGTCTCTATGGGGGTGCCACAGGGTTCACTTCTCGGGCCGACTCTTTTCTCTGTGTACATCAATGATGTCGCTCTTGCTGCTGGTGATTCTTTGATCCACCTCTATGCAGATGACACCATTCTGTACACATCTGGCCCTTCTTTGGACACTGTGCTAACAAACCTCCAAACGAGCTTCAATGCCATACGACACTCCTTCCATGGCCTCCAACTGCTTTTAAACGCTAGTAAAACTAAGTGCATGCTTTTCAACTGATCGCTGACCGCACTCTCCCGTCCGACTAGCATCACTACTCTGGACGGTTCTGACCTAGAATATGTGGACAACTACAAATACCTAGGTGTCTGGTTAGACTACTCTCCTTCCAGACTCACATTAAGCATCTCCAATCCAAAATTGAATCTGGAATCGGCTTCCTATTTCTGAACAAAGCCTGACCATCCTACCGATCCTTGACTTTGGCGATGTCATTTACAAAATAGCCTCCAACACTCTACTCAACAATTTGGATGTAGTCTATCACAGTGCCATCCGTTTTGTCACCAAAGCCCCATATACTACCCACCACTGCGACCTGTATGCTCTCGTTGGCTGGCCCTCGCTACATATTCGTCGCCAAACCCACTGGCTCCAGGTCATCTAGAAGTCCTTGCTTGGTAAAGCCCCCCCTTATCTCAGCTCACTGATCACCATAGCAACACCCACCCGTAGCACACGCTCCAGCAAGTATATTTCACTGGTCATCCCCAAAGCCAACACTTACTTTGTCCGCCTTTCCTTCCAGTTCTCTGCTGCCAATGACTGGAACAAATTGCAAAAATCACTGAAGCTGGAGTCTTATATATCCCTCTCTAACTTTAAGCATCAGCTGTCAGAGCAGCTTACCAATCACTGTACCTGTACACAGCCAATCTGCAAATAGCACACCCAACTACCTCATCCCCATATTATTATTTACCCTCTTACACCCAATGTCTCTCCCTGTGCATCATCATCTGCACATCTATCACTCCAGTGTTAATGCTAAATTGTAATTATTTCACCTCTATGGCCTATTTATTGCCTTACCTCCCTACTCTTCTACATTTGCACACACTGTACATAGATTTTTCTATTGTGCTATTGACTGTATGTTTGTTTATGTGTAACCCCAGTTGTTGTCGCACTGCTTTGCTTTATCTTGTCCAGGTCACAGTTGTAAATGAGAACTTGTTCTCAACTGGCCTACCTGGTTAAATAAAGGTGAAATAAAAAATAAATACAATTGTTATTTTTCATGGCCACCCACCAGAACAATGCACAACTCAGGGAGTCCAACCAATACACACACTTCCAATGTTGTGTCCCAAAGCTATGTTCAGTTATGCAGTTAGTGCAGCTTCCTCATAATTTGACCATCATTCCAGTCTATTACAGAAGGCGTCTCTCGCACTCTCTTATTTATTTAACCTTTATTTTTAAACAAGAAGTCATGCTGAGATCAAGGTCTCTTTCCCAGATAAGCCCTGTATACACATCGATATACACAAAAAGCTAAACATAACTCATTGAAAACACATTCTTCAGTAAAAAAGGTCCTCAATCAACCTTTTGAATTGCCCAAGAGGCACCAATTCATTACATTTTTAGAGAGCCTTGGAGATCATTCCACAAGTAAGGTGCAAAAAAAGGGAAGTGGAAGTTTATGCAGGAGGGCGTTACAAACAAAACGAGTAAAATCCATCGATCTACTTGACTTCAAAGAGGACCAACCTACTGTACTTTCTGATACAGAAAACAGTGATGTGTACTGAACCTATCGCCTGTAACAAAGTGTAGTTTGCTATGATAAACTGCGTCTAATAGCTTCAATACAGTGGCAGCTGCATTCAGATATACAATAACGCCATAGTCTATAACCGGTATGAATGTCGACTAAATCATTTGTTTTCTGCTACTTAATGAAAGGCATGACCTATTCCTATAAAATAAGCTCCTTTTCATTCTTAATTTCTTAACTTACTCATCAACATGCTTTATGAAAGATGGGTTTTCGTCAATCCAGATATTTATAAACTTTATAACCTCTTCTCACAAAAGGAAAGCGTGGAAACAGGTTGGCTGGAATTGTTTAGTTCAATGCTTCTCTCTTTTCAGTCCAAATTTCAATCTACTCAAACTAATAAACAATGTTCAGTGCACCACATAAACCACCAGACCGATTCAGTCTTGATACAATATTTAATTAACGTGCACTCAGATGTTATGGGTAATTTACTGAGAGCAGAGAGGAAGCCATAATTCCCCTTAAATGCGTTAATGTCATATCGAGATGAATCCTAGATCTGCAGAGTGTACAAATACTGCAGCATGAGGCAATTTTTCCCCTTAGTACTTTTATTTAATCAAAAGCTTCTTTTTTTTTTAAAGGCTTCCTAGACCGTATCATTATGTTTCTATGGCAGAGAGTAAACAGTGTTCCAGTCTCAAGAAGTACATTAAGATTGAGACATGTTCAAATGAGAGAAAAAAACACAAAAAAAAACAGGGAAACTGGTTTCATCCAGTCCATTATAAACTGGTTCCAGACTGGTTCTTTAGACCTAGGTCAAGACAGGACACAATGCCCCAAACAACATCTTCTGAATCAATATGAATGTTTTCCCTACCAATGCATATATCTGCCACTGGTTTCAACGGCTAGCTTTGTTGCCAAAACAGGGTTTTGGCTTCTACTGCTTTCCATTTGTATTTTCGATGCCAGGGGGCGTGGATGTTGCTTTGGGAGCTTTTGCGCCCGCCTGGAAAATCAAACTAGGGAAAGACTGCCTTGTCCAATGTAATGTTGAAGTTCATTACAGCTGGATTTAAAAAAAAAAATCTGTTATATACTGACATTATTACATCATATAAACATATACTCCACTTGGTGCATTAATGAAGTTTATTCATTTGAATTAAAGTTCAGGCAATTGACAGAATATTATGAATCTGTTCTGAAGAGACCATATCACAGATCTTTTGTCTCATTGCCTCTCGAATAATAGTGTTTGCAGCAACAACTCATTTCATGCTTTTCTGGAGATAATTAATGACACGATTAAGCAATTAGCCCATTACATTGAGCTGATATCATTATACCGGTCTGGGATAAAGCTTAGGATTTCTTTCAACACCCTCATCCAGGTCATTTAAAAACAGGTCGGAGAGCACTGGGCTGCTAGAACAACAGACTTCTCGGTTGCGTCACAAATGGCATCCTACTCCTAATTTAGTGCACTACTTTTGACAGGGCCCATAGTAAGTAGGGGATAGGATGCCATTTGGGACGCGTCCCGGATCTGTACGACCAAGGGTTTCACCAAGACAGATGCTTCAACACTCTGCATCAATGTTTTAACACAGACCCTAAGGGGAACAAGGAGCAGCTAAATGCTCCGTGTTCGCCAGTCAGTACTCTTTGAGGTCTGGCGATTAGCAGACTGTGGCAGAAGAACGGAGGTTGATAGGCCTACTCGGTGTTTCTGAGATAGGCGGGAGGCTTCCTGCCTGACAAACGCCGGGAAAATGGAATTTTTACAGGCTAAGAGAGTCTTAAGACCAATCATATTAGGCGTGGCCTTTTCAGAGAGCTACTTTCCGGGACCAGTGACGGTTGGTTGGTTGCCTGGTCATTTTACAGCATCTTCTGGTTTTTCGCCGTCCATTAGAATGTGTTCAGCGTAATCAATTCCAATCTCATGTTTCTAAGGAAGCCTCTCATTGACCCAAACGGGTCTATTAACGGCGTGAATAACTTATTGATGGCTGTTTGCGGGGCGTTAATAGGTTATGGCGGAAAGCAGCTGCATCAGCGTATCACTCACCTCTGTTTGCGCAAGTCAAGTTACTGGCTGGCTAGCCCCCTAATGCTTTACTTTCCTCTATCCAATGAGGCAGCACCCTGCTGTAGACAAAATGTAAATCTTTCTCTCTCTTCCTCGTTCTTGTCTTCCCCGTTGTCTATGGTTGCATTACAACCACGATACAATTAAAATATAAAACACTTATAAACAGCCTACATTATGCATTTTGTATGATCTGTATATCAGAGGATGTATAGGGCTGGCTATTTTGACTTTAAAAAGACACTTCTACTTAGCCTACATAGTAAATCAATTCAACCTGTCCTTATTCAATAGCAGTGTGTTCTCTAACTGAGGGTGATCAAATATTGCAGCACTATCAACAACTGTCAAATCAGAATTCCATTCAATAAAACATACCAAGTGAATGAATGGAACATTCCCAGTGTACCATTGAGCAAATTCATAGTTCTCACAACCACCACTTTGCAAAGTGGAGTCATTCTATTTTGAAGAGAGCGCAAAAAGGACGGAGAACACTGCTTGCGCAGTGCTCGGTACTCACCGTAGGCCGTCATGGTTCCCACGTAGGGCCCGTCCATGACACTCTGGTTCTCCTCGGCCAGGGCCTTGATGTAGCGCTTGCTGAGCTCCAGGATCTGCTGTCGCAGCATGGTGCTGCTCTCGTGCGTGGCCCGCTGCTGGATGGTGAAGTGGAGCAGCATCATGCCCCAGATGAAGCCAAAGCTCACCAGGAAGAAGCCCAGCTTCTGGGACGACAGCTTCCACAGGTAGGCTGAGGCCATGGCGAGCGCGGCCCGCAGTTCGACTGGCAAGAGTGACTGTGTCTCTGCGTGAGGGACAGGGGGTGGAAGGGACTGAGTCGGAGTGGCAGGAGAGTTCAGAAGGGGAGGCGGGGCATGGTGGCGCTCGGGGTAGTTTAGCCGCTATGATTCTGTTTGGACTCTTCACCACTCCTCACCAGTGGGCTCTACTTCTTTGGCCCATCTTTAATCAGTCACTCCCACCGGGTTGACTGGCCAAGCTGCATTCTGTAAGAGAGGAGGAGAGATAAGGCTGTTAAGAGGCACTCAAGAGTCAGAAAACACCGCAGTTCCAGAAGCAAAAGGAGTAGTATTTACATGTGCATTCCCAAGGCGGGTGTTAGCTACTGTAGCTATAGCCATCCAATGTTTCCCCTATATTCATTTTGCACAGCGCCGCACTTTGCCAAGATGAGCTTTTAAAGGGATAGTCCGAGATTTTGGCAACTAAGCTCTTTTCCTACTTACGTAAAGTCAGATGAACTCATGGATAACCCTTATGTCTCTGCCATCTGCATCTAAAAACCATGTGCATACCACACAAACACACACTATAGACAACCTTCTGTCCTTGCTGCAATGCGTTACAAACAACCTGCTATAAAATGGGACCACTTTGATTCAGGTTCGTTTCGATTAAACAGCAGGAGCTAGAACTGCGCCCTGAAACGTGTGCCAAGAACTAAACGGAGAGAGACAAACAAAATGTATCAAAGCTGACAAATCCCTGCTGCTAAGAAGATTCTCATGCAAAAAAAAGATGCAGTCAGCGTGAAGTGAAAATGGTGAATAATCACATTGTCTCCACAGGGAAATATAACCCAACCCAGTCTCTCTTCAGAGTTAAGTCTACTTCAATTTCTGTTAAACATCCTAAAGAAAGCTAAATTGTATTTTATGTTGTCTCTGTCTATGTTCAAACCTGTAAGGTCTACTGTGTAATGATTTTCACAAGAATACTATTATGCCAATAGCTTGGCTACAAGTAACTGAATGAGTGGGCAGGTTACCCTTAGGACTACCGGCCCCCCCAAAAAAACTTTCCATGACACAAAACCATACCGCAAGTCAACTTTAGTAGAGGTACGAGGAGTTGGGACTTGTAAATATTTCAGTGATACAGTTTAGGAAAGAAAAAAAAAACTGTATACCTGCCCACTCAAGGATGGAGAAAAACAGGACGTTTTGCTCTCGCGTGAAATGGCAATCCTTCTTGCCCATCATCTTCAGCCAAGAGGTGAGGTTATTTCGTAAGGCACCCGAAAACTCTTGCTAACCATAAGACCTTCATGAGCCTCTTAGTGAAAGCAATGTGTTGAGGGAGAGAGAAATGGAAGGGGAGAGACGAGAGCGATGATAAGCAAGCCTACACTAGAGAAATGGTGTAGGCTACGGGTAATGTAAAGAAGTAACTGATCCACATTAAAGTTATACATTTATCGTTCAACATATCGGTATCATGATAATTCAGCCAATTTATCGTGATATGGATGTTTGTCTATATCGCTCCACTCTATTGCAGCATATGTATTCACAGGGCTAGTCAGAAGTAGTGCACTACATGGGGGGGGAATAGGGCTTAATTTAGGACGTAGACAGGCAGCCTTAAGCCTAGGTGTCCTTCACACTGTGGGGATACATGTACGTGTTGTTTCATCATCATCATCCTCCTCCTCCTCCTCCTCAGGCCAGCTAAGGAAGCTAGTTACATCCATGGTCTGTTCAGTCAGGCTCCTCAGGTTTCTGGGGGGGGGGGGGGGGGGGGGTAGTGGGGGGTAGTAGCCAACAGTAGCCATACATTTCCAGGCAGATTTAAGTCAAAACTGTAACTCAGAAACATTCACTATCTTCTTGGTAAGCAACTCCAGAGTAGATTTGGCCATGTGTTTTAGTTTATTGTCCTGCTGAAAGGTGAGTTAATGTCTGGTGGAAAGCAGACGGAACCAGGTTTCCCTCTTGGATTTTGCCTGTGCTTAGATCCATTCTGTTTCTTTTTTATCCTGAAAAACTCCCCAGTCCTTAACGATTACAAGCATACCCATAACATCATGCAGCCACCACTATGAAGAGTGGTACTCTGTAATGTGTTGTATTGGATTTGCCCCAAACATAACACTTTGTATTCACTCCAGTAGTATTCTTAAAGTGTGTGCATTTTGCAGTAAAATCATATTTATTTTCAAATATTAGTTTGGTGAACCCTTTCACCAGCCTAATCTCGAAAGTTGATAAGCTTGAAGCCATTAACAGCTCAATGCTTGAAGCACAGCGAAAATGCTGTTTGAATGAATGCTTATGAGCCTGCTGCTGCCTACCACTGCTCAGTCAGACTTCTCTATCAAATCATAGACTTAATTATAACATAATAACACAGAAATATGAGCCTTATGTCATTAATATGGTCAAATCCGGAAACTATAATTTCAAAAACTTTATTCTTTCAGTGAAATACGGAACCGTTCCATATTTTATCTAATGGGTGGCATCCCTAAGTCTAAATACTGCTGCTCCATTGTACAACCTTCAATGTTATGTCATAATTATGTACAATTATGGCAAATTAATTACGGTCTTTGTTAGGAATAAATGGTCTTCACATAGTTCGCAACGAGCCAGGCGGCCCAAACAGCTGTATTGCATATACCCTGACTCCTTGCACGGGAGAAGTGCCACAATTTCCCTAGTTAAAAGAAATTATATTAACTAAATATGCAGGTTTAAAAATATATACTTGTGTATTGATTTTAAAGAAAGGCATTGATGTTTATGGTTAGGTACACATTGGTGCAACGACAGTGCTTTTTTCACGAAAGCGCTTGTTAAATCATCACCCGTTTGGCGAAGTAGGCTGTGATTCGATGAGAAATGAACAGGCACCGCACCGATTATATGCAATGCAGGACATGCTAAATAAACTAGTAATATCATCAACCATGTGTAGTTAACTAGTGATTATGTTAAGATTCATAGTTTTTTATAAGATAAGTTTAATGCTAGCTAGCAACTTACCTTGGTTTCTTGCTCCACTCGCGTAACAAGTAGTCAGCCTGCCACGCAGGCTCCTCGTGGAGTGCATCTAAGACAGGTGGTTAGAGTGTTGGACTCTAATCAGAAGGTTGATCGAATCCCCGAGCTGACAAGGTAAAAAATCTGTTGTTCTGTCCCTGAACAAGGCAGTTAACCCACCGTTCCTAGGCCGTCATTGAAAATAAGAATGTGTTCTTAACTGACTTGCCTAGTTAAATAAAATGCTGATTACAGATTGTTATGAAAACTTGAAATTGGCCCTAATTAAATCGGCCATTCCGATTAATCGGTCAACCTCTAATGTGAATAAAACAATGCAAATAGCCAAGAAACACAAGGACAAAGTCTCACTTCAGTAGACTTTCGTTTCAAGTCAATTAGACCCATTCTTATGACTGTGCACAGCACTTCCAAATATGAATCTTTCATGAAGCTATTCACATGCGCACAGCCCCCAGACAGGCATTGTTGCAGTGTGAGGTGGAACAGGCTATATAGGATTTGTAGTTCTTTGACTGAGCGATTAATTTACCAGCTATGAACCAAATCTTTTGAAAACAGCTAATGCAGCATTTATTTTACTATAAATGTGATCATACTTGACTATTTCTACTCACAAATGCGCCAACGTGGCTGGTGAAATAGACTTCTTACCCGCCAATGCCAAAATCTACCCGCATTTAGCAGATGGTGGGTAGATCTTAGGCCCTGGGAACTACCATTAAAATATCCTTAGAGGATAGGTGTTTAGTCTACATAACGCAAGCCTGTGCGCCAGGGTTTCTGTTAGGACCGGCAGCCTTTTAATTTACTGGACATTGGAGACATTTACCGGACCCATATGTATTGGCTGCGTAACCTGATTAGGGCGTCCACCCACAGCGGTCAGAATGACAAAGATCACATTTCGATTATGGTAATTCATGTTAACAGAACATGCAAGTCGAGGATGCAACGATGTGCAGTCCTTCTTACCGAATTCTGATGTGCACTTTCCCTCAGCCGACAAGACGAGTGACAAACAGCAAAATCACTATTCTATGTCAATTTACTATCCCACAAAGTAGAAGGTTACCTATTCTATTGGTCAGATGGTTGAGAAAAAAATAGCCTATTCCAAACAGACTCTGGTACAGTTGTGGGACGATAGATTGATATTCATAAAACCAGTAAGCCTAGGGTAAATAATTGTATTAATTTTTTTAACCTTCAAAAGTAATGAGTGATACAACAGATCAGAAAGTTTATCTTAAAATGTTGCTAAACTATTATAAGTGCAGCAACGTGCACAGGGCAGTAGGTTACGCGCGAATATTCATTCCATTATGCAATTAGCGGGAAAACACTTTGCAAAAGGGCGCAGCTCGCATTTGTGCGGTTTCATGTGACAGATGAAAATATCCATTCGAAACTTTAGAAAGAGGGGAGATCTACTTTGCAATAACTAGCATGGGTTGTTAAAATGACCAATATTGTGCCTTTGGCTGCTGGACAATGAAAGAAAGTTGATAAACATTTATTTTGCACAGATATGGTCTGATTGTGGCTAGGCTACTTTGAAGTAAGGTAAGACAAATTAAAGTATATGTGACTCGTTTCAGCTAACTAGGTTTATGTTGCAGGTCACGACTTTACAGGAGAGGCATTTTAACATTTATTTGTATTTTTTTAATCAAAATGTGTTTTTTTGGGGGCAGAAATGCCTTCTCGAACATTTGAGCTTTCATTTGCCTTAACAACAAACTTGTATGCCATCTGGAAATACAAATAAAGTTGTTAAATATTGAAATCAGTGGAATGTCAGGTAGAAGCAGAGTATGATAAGGAGATTAATACAATTCTGGCATTTGATTACAAATGCAGAGGGAGTCGAAAAGAGAACACAGAAGGCGGTTGTATAAAACACCTGTCTGCGGATCACATCCCCCCCCGTGTGCATGTGCTACATCTATTTCTATGGGCACAGGCACTGTTCATGACAGACTGTTCACAACATGCTTGTTGCAATTCTATACATTTTGCCATGTCTAATGTGTATTCATGTGATATTTGAGTGACTAGAAAATTACAACAATAACTATGGGCTAAAAACCCAAAATAAAAAAATGTTAGCTGACATGGGCTAGTTGATCTGGACATTTCTGACAAGTTATAAATATCTCTAAGGTGTACAATGACTGACATGACAAGAGGAACTGATGATGCACTACCCAATTTCCAAATTGCACCTTGTGCATTCTTACAGCCGTTCCTTACAGAGTTCCTTATAAAAAAAAAATGTTTTTTAGAAAAAGAATATAGGCCTGTTTATGCATTCGATCGGCCAACACGCTTCTCACGTTTATTTTTTTTCATGCCAGATTGTAAAACGCTGCCAAAAAATCTAATGGCAGTGCTGCCTGAAACTATAGGCCTATATCTGTGGCCTCACTGAGCAAAAGATATTTGAGACAATGGCTAGCCATTAGTGTTGTGTGGCCCTCCTCCCAAACCCTTGGCTTACGAAGCTAGCCATTTACTGCAGCAGAAGCAGCTAGATAGAGGGAGACAGCTGCTCCCAGGTAACTTTGGCTCTGTTGAAAGGCCAGGCGCTGAAATAAAATATAATTATTCATAGGAGGCACACAGTGCTCCCCTACTGTCCCCTTTCATCAGAGCTCTAATCCCATCAGGTTGGCCGATGGTCTGGGGTCGGCAGACGCTAACGGAGCCCGTGCGGTGTGACTCGGGATGACAGAACAGGTGGCAACGGAGAGGACACCGGGAAGATCCAGGGCAGGCTGTCGGGTGGCCCGACTCACAAAGTCTTTTGTCCAATGTCCATACGAGCAGCATTGGCTGCCTACCACTTAGAATAAAGTGTTGTATTCTAAGTGATATGCTAGTGTGGATTTCAGAACAAGGGAAATGATTTGGATTGAATTCTCTGGGGCACTTGATCTATTGATGTTACTGATTTGCTAGAGAGCGCAAAACATGCACTCTGCTAAACAGGGTGTAACAAGCTAAACATTGCAGATCTACAAATATCATGAAGAGCTGGCATGATCCCTCCCTCTGTATCAGAACATTATGCCCTACCGAACGTGTCATTCCTGAAATAAGTCTTTACCGTTTAACCAAAAACCAGCAGGGCTGTGATCCCCAAGGACCTGAGCTAGGAAGCCCCCCTGCTAGCTATAGGAAGTGAACAGAGTAGCCACAGAGACACATTACCTCACGGTAATGACTGCTTGCACCCTGTGATGCTGCCAGCTGAGACAGACACACCATGTTCCAAAAACAACAGATCAATCTAGCTACAAATATGATGTGTTTCTGAACCTCAATGTTGGGACAAACACACTCACGTCGATTCGTTTGGGCTTCATTAATGTGTGAAACAGCTTCAACTTGTTATTTAGAGGCCCAATAAGCTCCATGATATTCTAGAATGAGGGAAACCTTGCATTGCTGTATTTATTCAGATCAGTTGCCACAAAGCTTTGTCAATTATCAAGCATCAGATTGTAACACTTTGATGAGGATTAGATAGTAACAGGCCTCGAGCATTTCAGAAGCAGTTAAATAAATCATTTTCTGAATAGCCAAAGGGCTTTCTCTGTTAGCAGGCCCACTTGAAGATATAAAATGTCTCGAGACATATTATAAAAAGGAAAATGAAAACCTTTGGGCCGGTATTCACAACGCATCTCAGAGTAGGAGCGCTGATCTAGGATCAGGTCCCCCCTCTTACTAATTGTGATTAAAAAAGCCAAAACTATACTAAAATCAGCACTTCTGAGATGCTTTATGAATACTGGCCCAGGGATGAGGCAGTGGATAACTGACTGACGGCACCTTTGCATGCAACTCAAAGGCAGGATCATAAAAGGCTCTCTTTCCCCTTCCAAATGATCCCTGGGAAATGGGTCAGCGCTGCAATACATGAGCAGTCTTTCCTCCAGCAGTGAAATTTCACAGGCAGCGCAATACTTCTGACAGAATCTCAACACCGTTACGTGCCAATGTTCCTTGGATATTTAGGCGTACCAGCCCTGACAAATATATGGGCTTTTTCTATTGAAAACTTCTACGTCTGTGTTGCCATTGTCACCAGTTTTGAGACTATCAAGACCATTTCACAAGTCCTGAAGGATGGGATAAGGAAAAAGTCAAATGATTCAATTCAATTCAAAATGTAGTCAAGTCAATCTTTTTCTTCTGCTAACACCTAATGCTGGACTTTTATCATCTCGAACGTGATACAGTGCAAAAGAAATGAAGCATTCGGGCATGAAAAACAAAATCTCTGCACAGCGCTTTAAATTCGGAAAACCTACTTCTGCAATCTGCTGCATTGATAACATCAACTGTCTCTCACAGGTCTGGGTTCTATGAGACTGAGTTATGGTTTGCCATTCTCCGCCGATAAGGAGAGAAAAGGAGAAGGGTTGGGGGTCACTACAAACATGACCCTGTGTCAACATAGATCGGGTTCTTGTTCAATAGGCATGATGACCTAAATCGGAGTGAAACGGGGAGGTCGCTACTTTCTGAACTTGTCCAATAAGAAACGCACATTTGTGTGTGCTGTTGCAAAACGCTTTTCTATGATGTGCTTGTGCCCTAAATGCACAAGACCCTGAAACTTTAACAGAAACCCCCAATGTGCTCGCTGACTGTCACAACGCCTCCCTGTTCTATAGAAGGGAGGCATAAGAATACAGACAAATTTCTCAGGTTTCTAACTCAGGAACTTTATTTGGCTGGCAGGGTGCCTTCTGGCACCCAACAGCGCCTATGAAACCCTGCGTGCTGACAGCCAGCTTCGGTTTCACAATATGCAATACAACCACCACCGTTGGAGTGGGTGACATACAAATGACTGAATTGTCATTTTAAATGGCTGGAACCCACACACACTCAATTGATCTCTAGAAGGGCTGAGAATCCCAACTGCTGCTAACAGCTGTGATTATTTTTAGGTTTATACAATTGTCCGATCACAAAATACTGTGTGCTCACATAGGTAGGCGTATAAACAAGCCTATGGGCTATGTCAATACCCTAGTTTGATCAGAAAGAGCTAGGCTAGTAGTCTGTGTGCTCCCAATCATCATACAACACAAAGGTCTGAAGGAACATAATAAATCAAACATACTTTTAACATCACAACACCCAAAAAGCCATGATAATCATCAACATCATAGGCTACTTCCCACTGATAAATATATTGACACCCTTGCCCCTCACCGTGCCTCCCGAAGACTGAGACAGATGGCCATGCATTGCAGGCTTCTAAAGCTTTGTCCATTTCCTTAGGATTTGTGATGGGAGCTCAAAATAGCTGAAAGAGACAGCCTCCTACTGAAATGGAATAATGTTCTTTAAAAGACTTTTCACCTCACATGTTGCAGAAGCTGACCAAAAGCATTGAAATATGTGAATAGATAGGTTACATCAATAATGGATCAGAATGAGAAAAAAATATATATCATCCTAGGCTGCATTTCCCACCTAAAACTAAGTCAGAATCAGGTGACTTGAAAAAATGTCCAATCCAAAATGTACAGGTGTTGATTGAGCCAAAACTAAGGCATAGGAATGACATTCCCAAACACTTTAAAACTGTAGGACTATAGCCTCAAGTTGGTACCGGTATGTCCCTCTACACAGCCCTTGAACCGTCCAGGCAGCAGTCTAAGGTAATGGAGACGTGAAACTGACGATGGCCATGCTGTCATGGAGACGAGTGTGACTGCGCATCTTAATAGGCTACTTCTTCACACTCGGCAGGGCCTCCATTCAATTATTAATTCCCACCTCTAGTCCAGACAAACGGCCATACCTTACTGGTGTGAACGGCACACAGCATAATAGGCCAACACTCTGCCCAAAAACACCTCTGATTGGCTTTTAACACAATGTATTTTGCATTGTCATTATGAAGATTTCTTTACACAACAATGCAATTCTGCTAGAGATCTACCGATATGGGATTTTTGGGTCCGATACCGATTTTAGGGTGGCAAAAGTCACCGATTATCGATAAATCTGCCAATATATTGTTTTTTAGAAATGGAATGAAAAACATACAATTTTCTACACAAATTGTGCTCCAAAAGATTAAAAGATATTCTAAATTATGATTTCTCAACTGAATATAAAAATGTACATTTCATCTGTGGTTTACAGCAGTGGTTCCCGAACAGAGGTACTTGGCCTATCCACATGGGGTACATGAGAAGCCTCATGAGACCATAGTCCGACTTGTAAAATGCATGAGCAGGTACTTCAGAGTAAAATGCAATTGGTGGTACAATAACCGAAATAGGTTAGGAACCACTGGTTTACAGGATATCCACTGACCACAAGCTAGCTATTCCTTACAACAATATTTTCTTACAGAAACCACATGTACATGAAACTGTTTCTCAATACAAAATGTATTGGCTATACATTTAAACTGCAAATGGAATGTGCTAATGACTAAAAACATTTATGCAGGAAAATGCTAACCGCACAGGGTTTTAGTCACAAAGTTCCAAATTAGCTAGCTAGCTAACGTTAGCTACTTATCTCATCATGAACACAAGCACATGGCCTTAATGACGGGACATATCTAACTGCCTTGCTTTTTGCAGATTGCGGAAAACTAACTAAATAAGCCCACTAGCTAACATAATAGGTCCAGACAGTAACAGCGTTATCTTTGTATCAAGGACAAGTTCTAGCTACCTGGCTAGCTACCTGTGCTACTTATGTACTAACACTGGACTGGCGCCAAAGTGAACACTTGTCCTTGATACAAAAAAACTCTGTTAGCTAGCTAATTATCTTGCTGGCCAGATAACGTTAAGAATGTGATGAGGACAGGGCTGCTTGCTTGGAGAAGTGTACTTTTGATTATTTACTTATTCAAATATGTTGGCTGTGGCAAGCAACGCACTGTCAAACCACCAATGCCTACCATCTCTCACGTTGTGACCTAGGTCTGAATGATGTTCAATAATAATGTATGACCGCAAATGAGCAGACATATTTGTGTATTCTATGTACATAATATCACCGATTTATCTGTGGAACCGATTAATCTAGTCTATATCAAATTAATCGGTTTATTCTTTGGACAAAAGATGTTATCATGTAGGCCTAGGGATGTGACAGTGTAATTGACGATTATGGATAAAGACATTCAGTCCAAACCGTATTTAAAATATATATTATATTTTAAATATATATACAGTGCCTTGCGAAAGTATTCGGCCCCCTTGAACTTTGCGACCTTTTGCCACATTTCAGGATTCAAACATAAAGATATAAAACTGTATTTTTTTGTGAAGAATCAACAACAAGTGGGACACAATCATGAAGTGGAACGACATTTATTGGATATTTCAAACATTTGTAACAAATCAAAAACTGAAAAATTGGGCGTGCAAAATTATTCAGCCCCTTTACTTTCAGTGCAGCAAACTCTATCCAGAAGTTCAGTGAGGATCTCTGAATGATCCAATGTTGACCTAAATGACTAATGATGATAAATACAATCCACCTGTGTGTAATCAATTCTCCGTATAAATGCACCTGCACTGTGATAGTCTCAGAGGTCCGTTAAAAGCGCAGAGAGCATCATGAAGAACAAGGAACACACCAGGCAGGTCCGAGATACTGTTGTGAAGAAGTTTAAAGCCGGATTTGGATACAAAAAGATTTCCCAAGCTTTAAACATCCCAAGGAGCACTGTGCAAGCGATAATATTGAAATGGAAGGAGTATCAGACCACTGCAAATCTACGAAGACCTGGCCGTCCCTCTAAACTTTCAGCTCATACAAGGAGAAGACTGATCAGAGATGCAGCCAAGAGGCCCATGATCACTCTGGATGAACTGCAGAGATCTACAGCTGAGGTGGGAGACTCTGTCCATAGGACAACAATCAGTCGTAAGGTCGCAAAGTTCAAGGGGGCCGAATACTTTCGCAAGGCACTGTGTGTATATATATACATATATACATATATATATATATACATATATATATATATACACATATATATATATACATATACATACATATACATACATACACACACACACACACACGTCATATTCAAGTCGACAAACTTTACCCAAAGCAGCAAAGTAAAAGAAAGCCTGGTTTACATTTAACTGACAATATAAGGAGAGATGAGAGGGGGTAAACTATCCAGCTTAGATTTTTGTGTTGTGGAACGAACAGCTGACTGAAGACGGGACGGTCAGGCATTCAAAAAGATGACACATGCGGTTGAGTCCGTTTCAGTGGTAACATTAACTTTTGACAAAGTGATGAAACTTTGCTACTTCTTGTTTCAGCAGGGTGTTGTAGAAAACGACTATGCGACCAGAAAAAACACTGCGTATTTAACTTCGGTCTGGTTTAACCAGGCAACTGCATTGTGTCCTTTGTAGACAAAACAGCAACACTATGGCACGGGATGGGTAACTTAATACTAAGTGTGATGAGTGAGACGATCAAAACAGGCTGTTCCCGACACCCACGCTGAGCTTAACATGACAGTGGTGGTGCTGAGTGAGAGAGCAAGTGAGAGACAGAGATCACCACTTCCTCAGAAGAAGAGTGCAGTTACTGATCATTCAGATATAAATGCACTGGTGTAGAACATATATAAATGCACTGGTGTAGACCAGACATGAGTATATGTCATGTAGAATAAGGCACAGGCCTATGAGTCAGCTCTAGTCATTAGGCCTGCATTTCTACCTGCAAAATGATAGGGTTATCATTGTACCAAACTGAATAAGCTCCAGTTCCCACCTGCCCTCCCCTTCATCGGCTGAGCTACCATTTCCCTGCAGTCTCTGCTCTCAAGCGGTTGGCACCACACACACACACGTGATGCGGGCGGGCGCAGCACCGTGACCAATCTGTGACGGTCACCCCACCAGCCAGGCAGGGCCATCCTGCCACTGGCCTCTTGCCCAAGTCTGGTTCAACACAGCACCACAGTCTGGGACATACGCACGCACACACACTTCAAAAGTTTGGAGTCACTTAGAAATGTCCTTGTTTTGAAAGAAAAGCTCATTTTTTGTCCATTAAAATAACATCAAATTGAGCAGAAATACTGTGTAGACATTGTTACATGATGTAAATGACTATTGTAGCTGAAAACGGCAGATTTATAATGGAATATCTACATAGGCGTACAGAGGCCCATTATCAGCAACCATGACTCCTGTGTTCTAATGGCACGTTGTGTTAGCTAAGCCAACTTTATCATTTTAAAAGGCTAATTGATCATTAGAAAACCCTTTTGCAATTATGTTAGCACAGCTGAAAACTGTTGTTCTGATTAAAGAAGCAATAACACTGGCCTTCTTTAGACCGGTTGAGTATCTGGAGCATCAGCATTTGTGGTTTAGATTACAGGCTCAAAATGGCTAGAAACAAAGAACTTTCTTCTGAAAATCGTCAGTCCATTCTTGTTCGGAGAAATGAAGGCTATTCCATGCGAGAAATTGCCAAGAATAGCATCGTATATCACAATATTTTATGGGTAAATAATCACAATAGGACAAATGTTAACCACGCCCCCAACCCTACACACCATCACAGAGTTAAAGAGTTGTGTGGGGTTGTTAACCCCTTACTGTGAATTGAGCACCAACAGAGCGTTTCTGTTCTCTCCACCTCCTCTGAATAAAGGAGGCAGTTGACTGCACTGCCGCGCACAGTAAATCAAACATGGTTTCCTCTCGGGCCGCTCTCCTAGGGCAGGCACATTTCAGAGACCCGCTTGGTCTCTAGTTTCTTGACCGAGCCTGCTGCTCACTCCTGTAAGCCTATGGAGAGGCGAGCAGTTAAACTGATTGAGATGTTGTATTAGACAGTGATCCTCTTAACCCCAAACCCGCAAGTACCCGTTCAGGTCCAGCGGCAGTAAAACTGTCAGGACTAGTAGGTACCGTAAAGTGCTCATTTTCACAGTCAAGCTTCTTCCAATCAAGTGTCTCATCTCAAGAACAACAGTGAGGAAGAAAACAATACTCAGAAACATGAATTCATTGTGTAATAAGATGATAGTTACAATAGAGACTGAGTTTGTTTCCCAGAGGAACGTTCGTTTGTGGACTTATGGCTTTCAGATGACAAAAACGTTAGACCTATCGGTTTAACCAACACACAGCCGTTGGAAAGATAGGTTAGTGAAATATAAAGATGATCTGTAATAGCCACAGGACTGTTTGTCTGTATGTAAGGAATAACCCAAGCAGGACGAGCATAGCAACAAGTGACCATTTAACTAAATCAAAGCAATACATCCCCCTTCATCCCCAGAGGTTCAGAAAGCAGCTAATATCCTGGTCTGCTGATTGTGTTCGAGATCCACCAGAGCAGAAACAGAAGAGTACTTTATCCCGGGTGTCATTAGATCTCAGTATGGGTGCTAGGACATTAATCATTTGACTGGAGCAGAATGTCATGAAAACCTATTGAGTACTGAACCGTACTGCAGCACATCCTGTAACACAGGGGGTAGACTTCCTTAAAACTGCAATATATAAAACTTTTTGTGCGACCTGACCAAATTCACATAGAAATGTGAGTTATAGATCTGTACTTGTCATTGAAAGCAAGTCTAAGTGGTAGATTTGCTGGATCTACAGAACTGCTGGTTCTGTTATAACTGATAATTAATTGCACCCAGCTGGTGTGCCAGGTCTAAATCAGTCCATGATTAGAGGCAAACCATGGGAGAAAGCAGTGGAACTGGCTTCGAGGGCCAGAGTTAAGTTTGAGGGCTCTACATTATAGTTGCTTGTTTTGTTACAGAAACTGAAATTAAGGCTTGGGCTAACAATTAAAAATTTTGCAACCAAGAAATGACAGAGCAGTATCTGCAATGTTGTATAAACAAAGACCAGGTAGAATGACTGAAAATAGAATGACTAGGTTATGTATATGGTATAAACAGTGCTATTACAGGCATTGAATCCGGTCCCGAGCTAAAAGCTCCTATTTGCGTTCCTCCATGCCTAAGCTGAACAACGCAACTATTTGCTTTTAATAGAAAGTTGTGTGGTTACAAGCCAGTGTTAAAATACTGACTGCTGTATATTTATCCCAAGCCTTTCCATCTGCCTTGACAAAGTGAGATCATATCATATGATTCAATCTACAGCCTAATCAAGTGATGAAAGGCTTAATTACAAGCTCTACCTTGCCCTTCAAAAGGATTCATAAACAGCTCATCTCTTTGATACAAAAAGTGATTGGGGACACTGCCCTGTGTAGGGTGCAGTCTTTCGGATGGGATGTTAAATGGGTGTCCTGACTCTCTGAGGTCATTAAAGATCCCATGGCACTTATCGTAAGAGTAGGGGTGTTAACCCTGGTGTCCTTGCTAAATTCCCAAACTGGCCCTCAAACCATCACGGTCACCTAATAATCCCCAGTTTACAATTGGCTCATTCATCCCCCCCCTCTCCCCTGTAACTATTCCCCAGGTTGTTGCTGAAAATGAGACTGTGTTCTCAGTCAACTTACCTGGTTAAATAAAAAAGCACCTAGGTGAGGCAATCTTCAATCCCTCCATAAAAAACTCTAAACATGCTCGAAGCGAACATTAGCCTACATCTCAAACAGAATTCACTAGTGATATGTGACATTTTAAGAAAAACCTGAAGCTTTGGACCTGCCCAACCATTTAAACAGAAGGTTGTATTAGGCTATACTGCGGTTTTAGCCTAAGTCAGTTCGAGCCGAACACAGTGACCAAGCACAGCGAGTGGGTGGCACAAAGAGAGGGAGGCAGTGGTGTGTGTGTGTACAGGCCGTGAGGAGTAGGACCCCTTTAATCAGAGAGAGACTTAATCTTCCGCGGCTCTGGGCGAAACCATCAACAAGCCCACCTCCGTCCCATCCCTCCGTCATCTCCAGCCATGCCCAATGATGCGGTCCCAACGATTTATCTTGCCAGCAGCAAGGCATGCCACTGGAGCAAAGCTCCTTTCAAGCAGATTTATACTCCCCAAGAGCTGCAGCAAAGGCACTTGAAAGAGCTCTTTATAAAGGCAAGGAAGCCAGCAGCTCACCTCTGCTAACTGCAGCCCCAATGGCCGTTTGATGGTCAGGATAATAAGCTAAGCAGTGAGGTGAACAGAAACAGAAACCCAAGATCACCTCAATTAAACCTGCCAGTCTGTCCTCCATCTTAATCACACTTCTTCATTACCAAGGGGATAAGAAAGAGCCAACCTCCAAGAGAAGATACTAAACATCAAAAGCTGAATGTTTTATGTTGTCATGGCACCAACCACAACCTTACCTGTACCTGAGCCAAATTCCTTAGAGTAAGTATACTGTAGAGAATGTGGACTACAGTTGTAATTACAGAGTACACTGGACTGTTTCCAAGGGGATTTCTGGGTGTTTGAATAAATCTCCTGGGTTGTAAGAGAAGCACTCTTTCAGATCTACTCAGAGGATTGCAGCCAAGGCAGTATTGAGCAACCCAATCACTGAGCTATAGGAAGTTAGGAACATATAGTGAGCTATCTCTCACAGTGGAAAGTGTGGGGAAAGTGTTTTTCATACTTATCCACAAAAGGACACCGCACATATATTACCATGGTCACAAAACCTTTTAATTTGATACATTTTCACGTGTAGTTATATTGTAGTAACATTGCTTTATGTAAAAAAAAATATATATATAAAAAAAACAAGTCTGCAAATTATCAAAATATATCTAGTGAAAAGACAATCAAAAGATACAGGCTGTACATAACAATTTGAGACTAGGCAATACCATGCAGTGTCAAACGGAGCCATGTATTTTAGATTCGTACAGATTAACCATACTCATTATATTTGATTGGGGGGGGGGGGCTAACACCTCTAGCCAGCTAGATACCTTTCAAACAGCAATTCAAGCGACATAGCCAGTAGTGTCACTTCTATCATATCATGCCAAGGATCGAATTCAAAAGAATGTTAGCTATTATTATTTGTAGTAGTATTAAATCAATGCAACCCGAGCTATGATTCTGTGTGATCATGAAACAATAGACATGCACTGGCTAGTTTGCTAATGTTACTGCAAAACTGTCAACGGTAGGGAGGTAGGCTATAACATGGCTAGCTAGTTACTCTCGTCTGACCGCGCACTCGTTATAATCGACAACAGACAATTTTAGCAAGCAAGAAAGTAGCCCCGTTCATAACTAGCCACTGTGTTTTTAGGGATAGCAAGGAAGCCAGTACGTTTGCATTTCAACGGGTTGAAACTACCAGGTTATCTAACCATTATATTGGATAGGTCAGATGGATTATTAGCAACATTTGGCCGCTGCGGTACGCGATTCTTTACTAGTTCGCGCTAGCTGTCACATGCAGTACTTTCTCAGCTAGCCAACTAACGTTAGCTAGCTTGCTACTCGTGGAGCTAACAATAACATTACCGTAATAGCTGTTATTAACGAGAGATATCTGACATGAAAACAAGAACAAACTGAAATAGCTAGCTAGCTATGAGTCTGGATTTCTGGTCATCCTTCGGTCATTGATCAGCACTTCTAACCGCAGTGACAAGTCGCTCGTAGTACGATTGGGAGAATACTGCGTCTCTGCAATGAAAATGCTATGTTGTGGAAATCATATTACAGCTTACCTTTCGGATAGTAGAGTGCTCCGAGTTGACTTCGGGGCTCAGGTTTTGTTTTATGCTGATATGATAACAGATGCTACAGGATTCCGAATGAATGGCCAGTTACTGTAGCTTGCTACGGTTTTTCCGCTCTAGCGCTGGAGTCTTTTCTTTCGCTCTGTCACTTCCAGCACCTTGTCCTAACGCGAAGGCTATTCAGGGATCCTCTGAATGTTGGTATCCCGTTGAAATAACGAAAAAAAGAGAGCAACATTTACCTTTATGAGAAAAGGATAAGCATAAATTGTATCACATGTTACATTGGTGCTGTTTTATTCATATTTAGAAGCATGTTTATTTTATATTTCGCATATGTACCAATTGCATGCGTCATACAAGGAATTGTGGGCCTAAAGATATCACAAATAGGGGAAAACGATATGCATTAACTATTTATGTGGTCAATAATTCCATGATAACTGAAACTATATATTATTTTCATTTTTCTTACTTTCATATGTTCATTATAAGTAGCCGAATCTACACAGCAGCCCAATCCCTAGGCTGCGTAGTGTCATATGACAACAAAATCACCATTCTCCCTTTAAAAGGTGAACACTTTTTTTTTTTTAAAGACAAGCTTAGTGATTGCTGCCATCTGCTGTGGCCTTTTGTATACTGAAAGTAAGAGTCAGTCACCGTGATTCACATATGTCACACACACACTGTGTCACACACATTGGGTGCGTCGCTTGATTCAGATATAATCATCTATTTTGGCTGATAGATTTGAAAGAAATCCAAACTGTTGGACTAAGAGGCTCACTAGAGGGCATCCACAGCACAGTTTTATATGCCAATATTATGGGGACATGAATTAGAACATAACAGGATACAGCAACATTCCAGGCGTACTCACTTATCTAATCCATAGCAAAGTATTTTATATTTGCTTAAAATTTTTGATTTCGATGGTGGTTAATTAAAAACATTTTGTGGGGCATTCCCCAAGTTCCCCTAATACACCAGTCCCCCAGGCCTAGGCATTGGCAACTCAACCCATCCATATCACACTGATATTCTAATTGTTAGGCTGTGGACCGCATTATGAAAGCGCTCCATCTTCAAAGGAAGTATAAATTACAGATAAGCCCCCCTCAAAGCTCAGAATGATTGTATCAGGGGATTTATTAATTTCTTTTCCCCTCTTGATTTAAAGACGCACTTCTATGAAGAGGCCCCTCTCAACTTTGAGAGGAGAATGTCTTGTACTTGCCATTGAAATCCGAAGAGGCACCAAATAAAGCCTGCAGGTGTAGGCCTAATGCACCTTACTCAAAATGAACAGTATTTAGTCAGGATCATTATAAGATGATTATGATAAGACATTATTAGTGAGTCATACATGCTCTTTATGACAAGTCTTACATTGCATTATAACTGCATCACAATGCATTAAAGGCTTTAAGTAAAGTGTTACCAAAGTTCAATCTAATCCAAACTAAGCGTAAAGGAGAGCACCTATCCACTGGTAGCTAGCAGCAGGTTAACCTGTAGTAAACTGGGTCCCATTGGAATGTTAATACTACTATGGCCACTGACCATCTCTGCTGCATATTCCCCCTCAATGCACTAACCATCTCTGCTGCATATTCCCCCTCAATGCAATAATCATTCATGGCTCAGAGCCTCAGACACATTCACTGAACAACTCATGCAGAAGGCTCATCATAATTTGACATGGTTTGTACTCTGTGAAATCTGAGTAAACCATGCTCCTCAGCATAGAAATATCATCTATTACTCTTCTAGTCATGTTCTTATTATCTACTCATTCTATGCCAGTCGGGAAGTTGATTGACTGTATCAGAGGTGATTGTAATGGTAACAAAATTGGGTCAATTCAGAAAATCAAATGAAAGGCCTACTATGATCTTCCTTTTGTGCAGTGGACATGGTCCCTATATTGGGCATTATTTTTCACCAGAGCCCTATGAGCCCTGATCAAAAGTAGTGCACTATGTAGGGAATTGGGTGCCATTTGGGACGCAGATATGACTGTGACCATTTTCCTTTTCATCACGAGATTGCCTATATATACTGTATAACATCCAGGGAATTTTTGTCATTTACAACTTTGGATAACCCTAATTATCCTGTAACACATACTGTAGGGTGGCTTGCGAAAGTATTCACCCACCTTGGCATGTATCCTATTTTGTTGCTTTACAACCTGGAATTAAAATAGATTTTTTGGGAGGGTTTGTATCATTTGATTTACACAACATGCTTACCACTTTGAAGATGCAAATATTTTTTTTTATTGTGAAACAAACAAGAAATAAAACAAAATAAACAGAACACTTGAGCGTGCATAGCTATTCACTCCCCCAAAGTCAATACTTTTTAGAGCCACCTTTTGCAGCAATTACAGCTGCAAGTCTCTTGGGGTGTCTCGATAAGCTTGGCACGTCTAGCCACTGGGATTTTTGCCCATTCTTCAAGGCAAAACTGCTCCAACTCCTTCCAGTTGGATGGGTTCTGCTGGTGTACAGCAATCTTTAAGTCATACCACAGATTCTCAGTTGGATTGAGTTCTGGGCTTTGACTAGGCCATTCAGAGACATTTAAATGTTTCCCCTTAAACCACCCGAGGGTTGCTTTAGCAGTATGCCTAGGGTCATTGTCCTGCTGGATGATTTTTTCACTTCACCAATTTGGACTATTTTGTGTATGTCCATTATATGAAATCCAAATAAAAATAGATTTAAATGACAGGTTGTAATGCAACATAATAGGAAAAATGCCAGGGGGGATGAATACTTTTGCAAGGCACTGTAGCTGACACATAATCAGACTGAGGTTACATTCAGTGGTGACTCGTCATTTAGGTCAGGTGTTACCTGTTTTGCATGTTATTTTAGCGTTAATACGTGCCACATATCAGTTTGCAAACAATGTAAGTCTGCTCCAAAATACAGGTTTTTCAGCCTACCTCAGTGCCATCTGTGGTGAAATTCAACAATGAGTGGTTTGGAAGGAATCAGTGGCTAACTGCAAGCGTTGTAAAGCAATCACCAGCCTGCTATTCAGTGGAGTGGGTGTGTGATCTAAGTCTGAGTTTATTAAGGGTCTCTTTCCAAGCTTAAAATTATAAACATTCAACATTGGCCATGCTGTCAATCCAGCATGACTTCTGCCGCGTTCAAAACAACTGGAAACTCGGAACTGGGAAATCTCAGACTTCACTGAGTTCAAGACAACTGGGAACTTGGGGGAAAAAACAATCCCTGACTGGGAAAATACTTTTTGAACAGTCATCCAACTCAGAATTCCAAGTCGGGAACTCTGCCTTCTTTCTAGAGCTACGGCCTGAAGATCACTGACATCATGATTCAACCTTGTTTTTTCCCCCAGTTTTCTTGAAGCACCATAAATCCAGAGAATCCCAGACTATGATGACAAAGTGTGATGACAAAATTTGTCTACGAAGGAACACCGCGCCACCTTCCTGTTCAAGTGAGCACAGTACAACAAGGTGAGTCCAATAATGTATTGTATGCTGGTGCATAAATGATGTAATATCAATCAATCAAATATACAGTGGGGCAAAAAAGTATTTAGTCAGCCACCAATTGTGCAAGTTCTCCCACTTAAAAAGATGAGAGAGGCCTGTAATATTCATCATAGGTACACTTCAACTATGACAGACAAAATGAGAAAGAAAAAAATCCAGAAAATCACATTGTAGGATTTTTTTATTAATTTATTAGCAAATTATGGTGGAAAATAAGTATTTGTTCAATAACAAAAGTTTCTCAATACTTTGTTATATACACTTTGTTGGCAATGACAGAGGTCAAAGTTTTCTGTAAGTCTTCACAAGGTTTTCACACACTGTTGCTGGTATTTTGGCCCATTCCTCCATGCAGATCTCCTCTAGTGATGTTTTGGGGCTGTTGCTGGGCAACACGGACTTTCAACTCCCTCCAAAGATTTTCTATGGGGTTGAGATCTGGAGACTGGCTAGGCCACTCCAGGACCTTGAAATGCTTCTTACGAAGCCACTCCTTCGTTGCCCGGGCGGTGTGTTTGGGATCATTGTCATGCTGAAAGACCCAGCCACGTTTCATCTTCAATGCCCTTGCTGATGGAAGGAGGTTTTCACTCAAAATCTCACGATACATGGCCCCATTCATTCTTTCCTTTACACGGATCAGTCGTCCTGGTCCCTTTGCAGAAAAACAGCCCCAAAGCATGATGTTTCCACCCCCATGCTTCACAGTAGGTATGGTGTTCTTTGGATGCAACTCAGCATTCTTTGTCCTCCAAACACGACGAGTTGAGTTTTTACCAAAAAGTTCTATTTTGGTTTCATCTGACCATATGACATTCTCCCAATCTTCTTCTGGATCATCCAAATGCTCTCTAGCAAACTTCAGACGGGCCTGGACATGTACTGGCTTAAGCAGGGGGACACGTCTGGCACTGCAGGTCTGGCACTGGCACTGCTTTGTTACTTTGGTCTCAGCTCTCTGCAGGTCATTCACTAGGTCCCCCCGTGTGGTTCTGGGATTTTTGCTCACCGTTCTTGTGATCATTTTGACCCCACGGGGTGAGATCTTGCGTGGAGCCCCAGATCGAGGGAGATTATCAGTGGTCTTGTATGTCTTCCATTTCCTAATAATTGCTCCTACAGTTGACTTCTTCCAACCAAGCTGCTTACCTATTGCAGATTCAGTCTTCCCAGCCTGGTGCAGGTGTACAATTTTGTTTCTGGTGTCCTTTGACAACTCTTTGGTCTTGGCCATAGTGGAGTTTGGAGTGTGACTGTTTGAGGTTGTGGACAGGTGTCTTTTATACTGATAACAAGTTCAAACAGGTGCCATTAATACAGGTAACGAGTGGAGGACAGAGGAGCCTCTTAAATAAGAAGTTACAGGTCTGTGAGAGCCAGAAATCTTGCTTGTTTGTAGGTGACCAAATACTTATTTTCCACCACAATTTGCAAATAAATTCAATAAAAATCCTACAATGTGATTTTATGTTTTTTTTTTGTCTGTCATAGTTGAAGTGTACCTATGATGAAAATTACAGGCCTCTCATCTTTTTAAGTGGGAGAACGTGCACAATTGGTGGCTGACTAAATACTTTTTTGCCCCACTGTATGTATATTTATATTTAAGCCCTTTTTACATCAGGGAGATATGTATACTGTTGCTGCTATAAGAAAGTAATACTAAGTTGTGTAGTAAGCTGTTAATAGCCCATGTGCCTCACCCTAATAATTTGGTCCCTTTCCTCCTTATAACTTAGCCTACTGTTCTGACTTGGTGGTGCACATGTAACCTATAGCCTGTTTTAGAGAAATGTCATCATTAAATATGGTAAGTGCTTTCATTGTCTGCTTCTATGCCCCCTTTATTTATCCTACGGCTTTGACTTGGTGTACAGGGAGAAAACTGTAAGAACAGCCCATGTTCTGAATAATTTCGCTGTACAAAAGTGTTGAACAAATAGTTGTATTGACTACATCTGTCCTAGCTCGCCCATTAATGTCTTAATCGAAATGACGGATTGCCTCTTATCCGCTCGTCGCCCCCTTACGCCGTAGTTTGTACACATCAATTGTCAGTAAAAAAACACATAAAATGTTGTTTAAGCAAATCAGTCATATCAGCTGTTTCTTTTAAAATGCAGTAAATGAGGCTAAATGAACTGTTTCCCTGCCAGATGAGGCTCAGCGGATTCACTCCATGGTGCTGAAAAGAAAGCTCTGCTGTTGGGATATCTTTATGTAGGCCCTAACAGTTTGTGGGCACCGTTTATCACTGTTATAGTACAACTGATTGTATTGTTTAGTGGTGTGGTGTGTTGTGTTGTGTAGTGGCTTTGCTGGCATGCATCAAAAGCCTTTTTTTTTTTTTGCCCCACCTAGATTAACCTGTTAAAATCGCCACTTATTACAGTATATATCATTGACACTTATCTTTCACTGCTCACAAATAGAATACTTGCTTTGGGTGTGACAAAGAGCAACAGAGACCAATTTAGAACATTTCATCAAATAACATGTGAAGTTACATGTCAAAAATAAGTTGTAGCCAGTCCAGTCTGTGAGTAGTGCGCACAATGTGGTGAATACTGCATAACATCTTAACCTACCCTCCATGTATCATATTCAAATGAATGACCTTTATATGGATCTATAGAGAGCGAATGAGGAGGACAAATGTATGGCTGTTATTATTCTCAGTCTGACAGCTTTCCTGCCTACACCAAGGAAAATAGAAAAGAAACAGTTTCTTTTGAAGTTCTTTTTTTTCTTCTTATCCATCAGCAGTTAGGAAAGCCAGCTCTTTTGAAGTACACATGAAATAGATGATAGTATTGCCTAATACAATGGGAGATATCTCACTGTAATATGATGGGGGTTATCTTGACTACTGTGAGGAGACTCCGTGTGAATGTATCAACAGTATAATTTGAATAGACATTTTATAAAAACATCAAAGTAATGATTTTAAAGTCAGACATAAGAATGATATTGACACATGAGTGATATTCTCCTGAACCAGACAGTACATTTGTCATTTTGGTCATTTGCAGTAGCAGATGCTCCTATTCAGAGCGACTTGCAGCCAGTGCATTCAACAAAGGTAGGTAAGACAACCACATAATCACAGTCATTGCAAGTAAACCCATTCCTGGAAAAAGCATCTATCATTGAAATTATTGCTAGTAAGAAAAGACAAGTACAAGTGTTAGTGCAAGAATGACAAGTACAACACTAAGACATTTCATTTTTGTTTTTATCAGGAGGGTTGCTAGGGGGTTCAAACAAGGTGCTCTTTGAATAAAACAGACAGTACACACAACTGATAGGTTGCTGTGTCTAGCAAAAGCAATTCAGCCTAAGAACAGAACTTAGAAACCCGCGCAAAACATACCAAACCCACACATCGGACTAAACAATGGCAGGTCACAGTGAAAGAGAATCACACAAAGCCAGTATAAGCCAGTCACACATGGGTTTAGTTTATTGCTTTCGAACCCTCATCCTCAGGCATTACATCCTTGCTGTGAAACAATGCATAATTGAGGCTAAACTATATAGAATGTCACGGCCACATTGGAAGCGGTAGCTCGATTTTCTTGGAATTGCTGTCACCTGGGTGGATGAAAGGTTCAAGCCAAATAACAGCCTTGTAAACCTGCCATGACTCACCTGTGGACATTCTGTCTGTTTTTCTCAATATTTCAGGAATTTACTATCTGTGGTGTGTGTAAACAAACGGGCACCAATATAGGAGGAGGCGGAAGAGGCGTCCTATATCCCACAAATCCTTTAAACATCCATGGGAGTGAGTAGAGGAGAGAGGAGGAAAGGATGAGAGAAGGTCTGCTGTGGAGAGATAAAGAGGCAATAGGCATTGGCAGCCTTGGAAAATAGTGCAGTGGATAATGCACATTCCTTCCAGGGGAAGGGCAATGTAAGATGTAAAAAATTCCCTGCTGGTGACTAAGCGCACCATCTCATTCACACAGCCCTCTCAGAGACAAACTCTGTAACTTAATAACTTTGGCAGAAGGCTCCCCTCCGCCACTGGAGCCAAGTTGGCCAAAGGAGTCGTACACTGGCCCTTCGCAGCTAAGTCCTGGTCACCGATTGTTTGCTAGGGGTCATGGTTACCAGAGGCCTTATCACATCGTGGGGTCAGCCAATCACAGGGAGTCAGCTTGGGTCCCAGATCCCCAACTCCTGCCTCCTCCTCTCAGTTTCCCTCAAGCAGTGACAGAGAGCAGTATCTCTGTCGCTGCCCATAAACAACTGGACTCAATAGTATCTCTTTAGACTTGTGGGATGGTGTGCATGCACAAAGTGACTTCTGTGACATGTATAAATTGTTCTTAAAAGTTAGTTGTTATTGTTGCATTGTGTATGCTGTTTCTGTATAGCTTGTAACCTGTAAACATGTTCAGGGATTATATGCCATTTATACGATCCGTTATTAACATTATCACAGCTCTCGTGATATCGTATGTAGAGTACATTCATTTTCATTTCCTTCTACAGAACCACAACCATTCCACTACCTTTCCGTGTCCATTTCATCCGTGTGTGTGTCAGTAAAGTATCTTTGTGTGTAACTCTGAAGTTGCCTTATTCCCTTCTAACCAGGGGCGGTGCTAGCAGGTCTAAGGATCAGCAAACACGGAGAGCCGGGTTGCTCTCTTTCATGGTCCTTCTGTCACCGGATTTGTGACTTGCTAGCACCACTACGGCAGCCTCTTGGGGACACACGGTGTACCTGACATACTGTACAGCCCACCTGCAGTCCAGGAAAGGACCGGACAAGTGATCAGCAGACCTATTGCGGGATATATCACCTCCTCGGCCCAGAAACGTTGCTGAGTGCATCCAGTGGAGGGACTGAGCTTGGACGTACCTCCTTTGCCACTTTGCTAGGGATGTCTGCAATGAGAACTGGGCCCACACCTACGGAAGTGCCATCCCACCGTGGTCCTGCAGCATCGCCGCAACATAGCCAGCACAGGACGTCTCCGGTCAGATATATTGCCTACCATTACCCCGTCTCCTCCCCATTGTCACGTGGTGGACTGCAACATGGGGACATGTGGGAGCGGTGCTCTCCTGAGCTATTACACCTGTCTTCCCAGTGCCTAGGACAAAACAGGGCGGCCCCAATGTTGGGGACGCCACTTGCAGCCCACAGGGAGGTTCTGCTGCCTCCCAGGCTCTATATAGCAGAGCAGGAACCTCTTCCACCACACCCAGCACCACAGATCCTTCTGTTTTACTGCTCGCCTGTGGCCCAGAAACCTCCAGGATGGCAGACAGTCCGGTCACAACCTAAGTCGACCCAGCGAACCCTGGGACTAGAACCCAGCCCAGTCCATATCGGTGCTCGAGCCAACACTTGAGACAGCACCCCCACCTAGCCAAGGGCCGCAGGCCCCATTACTACGCCAGCAGCAGCCCGAACCCCGGCTGACCCAGCAGTCATCGGCCCTCCAGTCCACCCGGCGGCCGCCAGCACTGGAGTCCTCAACGGCGCCATCTATCCCGCAGACATATTTGTTCTTGTCTCCGCCCCCCTTCAGGTGTCGCCCATCTTCCTCATTATCCCCAGTGTATTTATACTTGTGTTCTCTGTTTGTCTGTTGCCAGTTTGTCTTGTCTGGTCAGGTCTTACCAGCGTGTTTTCCCGTCTCCGTGCTGGTTCATGTTCTGTTCCCTAGTTTCCCCAGTTCTGACCATTCTGCCTGCCCTGACCCTGCCTGCTGTTCTGTACCTGCCTGACTCTGACCCGTTTACAAACCTCTGCCTGTTCTGAGCCTGCATGCATTTCTGTACCTTATCGACTCTGCCCTGGCTTACAGACCTTTGCCTGCCTTTGACCTGTCTTTTGCCTGCCCCCTGTTTGGGTCAATAAACATCTGTGACTCTAGCTGTCTGCATCTGGGTCTTATCCTGAATTCTGATAATATTACTCCAGTGCTAGCCGCTCTACACTGGCTTCCTGTTAAAGCTAGGGCTGATTTCAAGGTTTTACTGTTAACCTACAAAGCAGTACATGGACTTGCTCCTAAAAATCTCTCCGATTTGGTCCTGCCGTACATACCTACACGTACGCTACAGTCACACCTGTCTTGGTGGGAAGTTAATTCTGTTTATGGCACATAGCCTTTAGCTTTACGGTTTGTTTTGTTGTGTTTATTGTTTTGTTCAGCGTCTTTTCTAATAAAAAGAAAATCTACGCTCACAACGCTGCGCCTTGGTCCTCTTCTTTCAACGGCCTCGACTTGCAGACTCGGTGTCAACCTTTATGTCTTTACTGAAGACTCATCTCTTCAGTAGGTCCAGGGTTGGGGAGAAATGGATTACATGTAATCCATTACATGTAAGGGATGTATTTTAAGAATGTGAAATGTCAGAACAATAGTAGAGTGATTTATTTCAGCTAATATTTCTTTCATCACATTCCCAGTGGGTCAGAAGTTTACATACACTCAAATAGTATTTGGTAGCATTGCCTTTAAATTGTTTAACTTGGGTCAAACGTTTCAGGTAACCTTCCACAAACTTCCCACAATAAGTTGGGTGAATTTTGGCCCATTCCTCCTAACAGAGCTGGTGTAACTGAGTCAGGTTTGTAGGCCTACTTGCACGCTGTTTCAGTTCTGCCCACATATTTTCTATAGGATTGAGGTCAGGGCTTTGTGATGGCCACTCCAATACCTTGACTTTGTTGTCCTTAAACCATTTTAAACCAACTTTGGATGTATGCTTGGGGTCATTGTCTATTTGAAAGACCCATTTGCGACCAAGCTTTAACTTGATTTGACTGATGTCTTGAGATGTTGCTTCAATATATCCACATAATTTTCCTTCCTCAGAAGCCATCTATTTTGTGAAGTGCACCAATCCCTGCTGCAGCAAAGAACCCCCACAACATGATGCTGCCACCCCCGTGCTTCACGGTTGGCATGTGGTTCTTCGGCTTGCAAGCATCCCTCTTTTTCCTCCAAACATAACGATGGTCATTACGGCCAAACAGTTCTATTTTTGTTTCATCAGACCAGAGGACATTTCTCCAAAAAGTACTATCTTTGTCCCCATCGGCAGTTGCAAACCGTAGTCTGGCTTTTTTATGGCTGTTTTTGAGCAGTGGCTTCTTCCTTGCTGAGTGGCCTTTCAGGTTATGTCGATTATAGGAGTCGTTTTACTGTGGATCTAGATACTTTTGTACCTGTTTCCTCCAGCATCTTCACAAGGTCCTTTGCTGTTGTTCTGGGATTGATTTGTACTTTTTGCACCAAAGTCCGTTCATCTCCTTCAAGAGCGGTATGACGGCTGCGTGGTCCCATGGTGTTTACGCTTACGTACTATTGTTTGTACAGATGAACCAGACTTGTGGAGGTCTTGGCTGATTTATTTGGCTTTTCCAATGATGTCAAGCAAAGTGGCACTGAGTTTGAAGGTAGGCCTTGAAATACATCCAATTTTCTGGAATTTTCCAAGCTGTTTAAAGGCACAGTCAACTTAGTGTATGTAAACTTCTGACCCACTGGAATTGTGATACAGTGAAATAATCTGTCTGTAGACAATTGTTGTAAATATTACTTGTCATGCACAAAGTAGATGTCCTAACCGACTATAGTTTGTTAACAATAAA
Source organism: Oncorhynchus kisutch (assembly GCF_002021735.2). Lineage (NCBI taxonomy): Eukaryota > Metazoa > Chordata > Actinopteri > Salmoniformes > Salmonidae > Oncorhynchus > Oncorhynchus kisutch. The sequence continues at coordinate 14,469,207 of NC_034178.2, read as the reverse complement.
TTTGTGGAGTGGTTGAAAAACAAGTTTTAATGACTCCAACCTAAGTGTATGTAAACATCCGACTTCAACTTTATATACTGTATATGCATATATATCCATTGATTCTTGAAGAATGTAACTTATAAATGCCTCATGAGTTTAGTTCAACTGTCACAATATGAGCTTTTTTTCTCCAATGTTTGTTATCATTGTGCATGTAAACAAACACTGCATAGCCTCATAACATGGTTAAAACAATAATGTTAATATCATGTATGGTCAGAACTTGCATCCATAGCTCTGTCTATTAATCTGAGAGTGGTTACATTTCTCCAGAGCGACGGTTTTGTTATTGTTTCATCTGTGGATTTTCCCTTTAAACAGCTGGATATTATCACATTTTCACCAGCAAAAAGGTAAACAATAGGCCTATAGCAAATGCAGCATATGGCATTATTTTTTCCCATGTAAATAGCACTTTTTAGTAGTGCTCAAAGCATGCCATTCCATGAGCGCATTCCATGAGCGCATTCCATGAGCGCATTCCATGAGCGCATTCCATGAGCGCATTCCATGAGCGCATTCCATGAGCACATTCCATGAGCACATTCCATGAGCACATTCCATGAGCACATTCCATGAGCACATTCCATGAGCACATTCCATGAGCATTTATTTTTCTACTCAAATCAATAAGCCCAATCAGACCTCCATGACAACAAAATCATAAACAACCGAGTAGGGCTGGCTAATAAATCCTTCGTTTTGGGGTCATGCTCAGGTAAAACGATTTGGCTAATCTATACTTCCATATTTCCAAGTCCTATTGCTGAAGATCAAGGGGTATAACATTTATTGGAATGACTGGAATTCTGATAGACCTTGGTTTTTAATGTAAAGATATCATTTAATCGTATTATTATATGTAGTAGAAAGCAATGGGTTAGAAGAAGCCTAAATAACCAACCTATAAAGTAACATTTAACATCCATATATGGCCAGCTATGTAAACTTTAACATTGATTTATCCTGCAATAGATGTTGTTCAATTGGTAACATACATTTTTGTCTTCCTTCCAATGCCTCTTAAGGGGAACGTAATAAAAGTATCTGAATGTAATCAGATTACGTTACTGAGTTCGGGGAGTCGAAAAAACACACATTTGTTTTGGACTAGATAACTAGTAACTGCAACGGATTACATTTAGAAAGTAACATACCCAACCCTGCGTGCGCTTGACATAAACCTGTGACCTTTATGCCAATGATGTTGTGACACGAGATGAAAAGAATCTGCCCACTCCATCAAGCAATGGGGACAACAACACAGGGCATTCACGGGACCTCATGGAACCATGGACCACACCTGCAGAAACTGGACAACAGGGGGAAGCAGAGGAGATTACCTATCATAGACTTCTCCCAGCTGACGTTTGACATGCCACCTACGCCAACTCCAGTGGTAGAAACAACCAGCTGGTATCATCCAGCTGGTATCATCGAGTAGAATCAGCCAACAGTAACACGGAAGCAGCAATGTGGGAGTCAGTAGTGCATGACCTTGAATGGTAATAATAGGAAGCTTCCATTTACACACAGGTCTAAGACTACGTAGGTCTACAGCACCAGTGGGAACTTCCCCTGTAAAAAAAGTATATAAAGAGAACAGAGATCATAAGAGAGGCATGATCCTCACTGACATATGAGACAGACTTCATATGGAGAATCATCACAGGTAAATTTACTATTGCACTATACGCTTTTTGTTAGACTAGAACAATATATAATTTTGCCTAAGTACTTATTGGATCACTATCTGAAGATACTTGGTTGAACTTTGTGAACCCGAAACAGAGTCTCTGAAACACAGGGGTCTAGACACCTCTTGATCACAGACAAAGCGGCAGTCACTCAGTGAGACATCAGGTACAGATGTGATTGGCAAAACAAGGAAACAGCCGAGTACCAGTTACAATATATTGAGTCCATACACAGAGTTGGAAGTGTATTAAGATATTGGAATTCGGAATCTAGCGTCATTGCTGTGAGAATACCAATTACGGGAAAGTGACCAAGGGGCTGAGCATTTAAGGTAATTGAACTATTTTTGCTATTTAGTCAATATTGTTAGAAGTGTTAACGCATTTACAGTTTTGCAATATTATCTGGCATAGCTTAAAGCATTAAGGATTGATTGAGCATTATTGTTGTATTTAGAAACTGTATAACCATTGAATTGTAATAATGTGTATAAGACAAAAAACAGAGTGACTTAATAAAAGCTTGAAACTTTGACAACTAGGCCAGATTAACGATCTGGAGAGCAAACGCCTTTGACACTCTCACTGAACAGAAAGTGACCCTGGTTATAGGTTAAAGTGATTGCACTAAAGAATATTTCATTGTGTGGACAATAATATATTTTTAAGAGAGTCAAAACATATACCAATTAGTTTCCAAGTGACTACTAGCTGACAAGCATAATAACTAATAGAATAAGTTATTAGGTATTGATATATACAGAGGTAAAGACACTTGAAAGTAAGGAAATATAGGAGGAATCCATAACAGAATATTTAAATAGGAGTATATCTATCCAAGGCCTCATACTAGACCGGAAAATAAGGGAGTGACAACTTGAAAGAAGGAACAAACCCAACTCACGCGAAGGGCCATTACGAATAAATAGGAGGGTTGGTAGGGCCGCACGGCTAGGCCCTTGTTACACTGAAGTAACTAAAATCCTAAAGTACTCTGCCCAGCCAGAGGACGGGGTAGAGGCTTTTGCTGCAGGTATTGGGCAAAAGTCAGCACCGTGACACTGTGATAGGCTAGACATAATCACACTGAACATAATATATCCTAGAAGGATATTACCTCACTTTCGAAGATAACAAGTAAGTATGCATTGAATTCAACCATATTTGTCACGCCCTGATCTGTTTCACCTGTTCCTGTGATTGTCTCCACCCCCTCCAGGTGTCGCTTATTTTCTCCAGTGTATTTATCCCTGTGTTTCCTGTCTCTCTGCGCCAGTTCATCTTGACTGTTTACTCAAGTCAACCACGTGACTTCAGATTATCCACTAGAGTGGATAATCTTCCCCTCTGCTCTTGAACTTCACTGTTTGTTTTCCCCCACAAGCCCATTGCTTTGTGGGTAATGGGGGCTGGTTGTGATGTGTTTGAAGTCCCATGCCTGTGCAACATTTGTTTAATTCAGCTGAGCTGTCAGTCCCATTGTCGCCAAGTGGAGTCTACGCAATTCCTAGCCTGGAAAACATGGGTTTTTCAGTTGGGGTATGACTTCTGATGAAGTGGTGCTGTGTATTGTCTCTCGAGATCAAAATACCTACTGTAGAAATCTACGGCGACTACATAGTCCTCTCCATTCCACGAATAGATCTGTGACAATGGCCTCTCAGGGATGTAGTGTGGGATGTAGTGTGTGATTTCATTGGCTCTTTTGGGTTAGTGCTCTATGCATGTGCTTTACAAGCCTCTACCATTGACTCTTTCTTTTCCCATGCCTGGTCAAAATACAACATCTCTAGCCCAATGTTGACATTTCTTCATGCCCATGTGCTCTGTGTCTATGCGTTTGAGCATGTCTTGAGTGTGTGCGTGTCACAATGATTTTCTCACTTTTGAACAGGGTACCATCCAGCTCAGATCCCGTCTCTGTGGTTTCAGTACTCAACAGTGGTTGGGCATTTTTTATATTTTTTTCCATGATTCAGGCCAATCTGCCTGAATAGTCTGTTTCGGTGTGGAAAGTTGCTTGTCTTGAGCTACTCACCAGCACATTGTTGATAACTGTGTGCACTTGTCCAAGCCCTCACTCAGTGTGTTGTATGTGATTGACTTTCTGGACAGGGTGGATAGAGTAATTTCTCGATTTGGGCGTAGTTTTCCTCTGTCTACTTTGATAATTCTAAAGCATACGAGATTGGCGTTTCTTCTTGTAGGACGACTGCTCTTAATCCACGTTTGGATGCATCAACTTGGAGCTGCAACTCCTTGTGGGGATAAAAGTAGGTGAGTACAGGGCCTTGTGATGAGCTCTTTCATCTGCTGTTACGCAGCGTAATGAGTTGTCTCACACAAAACTCACTGCTCTGTTTCAGGAGCTGACGTAGTGGTGCGTTTACCTCAGTCTGGGAGCAAACCTAGCGAGGTAGTTGATCATCCCCAGAATGGTCTCCAGCTCAACTTTGACTAGTGCATTGACCCTGTCTTTTCCTTTACAATGACTTTGCCCTTCTCCATGACACTCAGGTGAGCTTGGAGTGTGAATGGGATCCTCCGTGGTGGATACACAACTGGTGTTGCCTTGGGATCGATGTGGTGGTTGCATTCTCCTGGGAACTCTCTGATACCTTCGAACACATCAGAGAACTCCTCAATAATGTTAGTTACATTCAGTGTTGCATTTGTATTGACCGACAACACCCGTTTGATTAAATCCATGTCTAGGCAAGCTTTCAGCCCTAAGATGGGTGGTGCTTGTGTGCTGAAAATGTCCAACCCTAACATGACTGCAGTGTCCTTATGTCTACATTTGAAGTAACATATCCCTTTGCTCTGTGGCCATGTCCTCAACTACAGCATGCACAGTTCTCATCCTGCGCTGTGGCTGCTGTGTTTAGAGTATGTGCTCCACATAACTTGGAGAAGAGATTGAATCGCTTACAATTGTAGCGCTGCCTTTTTTGCTGGACATTCCTCACTGTCACTGTGTTCTCTCCCGCAAGTTCCACATATTTTGGTCCTCTTTGCAATGTCCCCGTAGCTCTGACGCATTGCGTCGTGTATGTGTCCTCCGTGTTCTCTTTGGTTAAGAGCATGCACTGCTTGACCAGCTGTAGCAGCGCTAGATCTGTTATCGCTAGTCATGGTCCTCCACTGTTCCTGTTAGCTCGTGTGAGCGCCCAGTGTCTATGGATTTTTTCCAAAGTCAAATCTGATGAGCCATTACTCAATAGCTTTTCAGGCGCTAGGTGAGTTCGTAATTTAACAATCCAAGTTCTAACCATCTCATCACTGTTTGGACAGTTAGTCTTTCACTAGTGTTGATGAATAGGTATATGAGAAACGAGACCAAGTCGAGACGCTGGACAAGGCGGATACGGTATAGTAAAGGCCGTTTATTCAAGAGTAACGATATCTGGCAAAACGTGCACGGCTCCGTTTCGTCAAGTTCTCATGCGAACCATTGGAAAAAAGAGACCGGACACATATCGTACAGTTCATTTTATACATTGAAATGACGTAGGTAGATTCTGGTAGTCCTGGCTTCTGGTAGGTTGTTGGTAGATGATAGACAGTCTCCTCCAGCCTGGTGTCAGTATCCCATTGGTTCTCGACAGAGTTCTTTGTCTTTGGAGCCCATCCAGAAGGGGAGGGGCTGCGTGTGTGTAAGTGTGTGCGTTCCTGTCTTGGCAAGTCTGTGTGTCTTTTCAGTGAGTGTGTGTGTGAGAGATATCCTGTATGGGCCCTACCATGTTTTACTGTGAAAATACGTTGCTATGTGTTGTCTCAGTTATAGCAATGCAATAGCAGTAAGCTGGTCATTTGCATAGGAAATAGCACTTCATTACAAATCCCCATTTCACGTCTCCTAAGAGACGTGACATGAATTAAAAGCAAGTAAAATTTATAGTCCCCCTCTTCACGTCTCGAAAGGGACGTGACAACTACTCATATGTGCATGTTTCAAACTCCACCAGAGGATCCTCCTGTTGTAGGAGGGGGAACATCAGTGCAGGGTCATTATTTGGTGGAATAGCAGAAGTAATAACACGAAAAAGCAGGGAGCGGGCACATGGGATGCAACAACAGCCACAGAGGGTTAATATAGCGACAAACACAGAGATAGAGACCAGAATAGAAGAGACCAAGACCTTATATTTACCAAATGCATCCATCCAGGAGTCCCAGATGCTGGTATCAACCCCAGAGTGGGATTTCATTTTACCATTAAGGGTACGCAGGCCTTCTAACGCCAAAGTGAGGCTGCCATCAGAGGCTGTGTTATTAGGGATAAATGTGCAACATTGCTCCCCAAATATAAAACATATCCCACCCTTCTCAGCCAGCAACATGTCAACGGCAATGCGATTTTGAAAAGCCATAAGGGAGGTGGCAGCCAGTTGACCATGTACGGCCTCAAAACCTTGTTGAGTCCAGTTACCTAATTTTTGGACATTGAAATGTATATAGTTAATGCGGTCAAAAAAAAATTTCACAGTGCACCACCAGCAAAGAGATGATTCAAAACCTGCGGCGACCTGGTCCACCAGCTTGTACTCATCAGGGACCCCCCTAGGAACACCTATGGCATCAATATATGTGGGATCCCCACCAGTCGGGGCTGCTTCCCGCTTGGTTCTGGTAGGCAGAAACTGTGGGTCCACAGCCTGTTTCCGGGTCACCAAATCACCCACACCTATAGGGTAAACAGAGATAGGCAGCAGAAGTGTTACAAGCGCACAAGTACCCGTGGCATTATTGGGAGTTCTGTCAAAAAGCCGAGGTCCCCCACACCACCACCAGATGTCAGCCCTGATCACTGGCTTAAAACCACCCACTACTACGATAGTATTTGTACACCAACCCACAGGGAGCAACTCTAACTGTAGTATACCCCCTGTCATGTTAATACAGGAGAATTTGGCCCTGGCAACATCAGAGGAAAATACTGGTGCCCTGACCGTAGCGGAGACCACAGGGTAAACTGCATCCTACAAGGAGCAATTACCAGTCGGATTGTCTTTGTCCATAAGGGGCATTAAACATCCGATGTTGACAGTGGCCGGGACAATGCGGAGCAATGGTCTTGCACCCATGCAAACTACGCAACTAGTGGGGGTTGTATTGGCTGCTTGTTCGGTCAATAATAACCAATTGTTAGACAAACCTGAGACACCTGTAGCAACCCGAATGTTCTCATCCGGGGTAGGGGTAGTGGCCACTAAAACAGCAGAACCCCACCCATCCCTGTGCTGGGGTAGGGTATGTGGCTTTGCCATATCGTCACGCACCGTCACAGAAGTAGGCTGCGGTTGTGGCGTAAAGCAGATATATAGTGTGAAATAGACTTCGGCCCTGCTGCTATCTACATATGGGGCCAACGTAAAAACCTGGCAACCCATAGTGGTCCCAGGCCGTACAATCAGCTTCATTTGAAAACCAGTGCGTGAAAGTGTAAGCCGTTTGCGCCAGGCAAGGACAGCCCGTCCCTTGGAATAGCTGGACCAGTCATATCCTGTTTCTGCCACCAGGTTTTTCCAAGACCACTCACCATATCCCCTGGTTATATACCAGTTAAAACTGGAATAGGTCCAGGCAGGTAGCCCCAGACTATTTCGCGCATGACCCAAAAGGCTCCAAGGCAGGTAAGCGGTGGTGGTGGCATTGAAAGGCAAACACAAGGTGGTGCTCTTCAACTCCTGGGGGGTGCACTTAGTGACCCCCATCTCACGCCTAGAAACGGTATGGTCTTGTGGTAGATAAGAGGGAAGAGAGAGAGAGTTAGTTTCACCTGGCAGAGTAGAATTCAGTGTGTGCATCTGTAGTGGGTGCATCTGTTTGTCTATGAGCCATGTGAGTGTGCACAGAGTGACCCCTCCTATGAGAAGAAAAATAACAAACAGGGGTCCCGAGATCCCCAACCGTTCCCAGGGGGAAAAGTGTGATTTAGTCAGGGAGTATGGGGCTGTACCTCCCATTTTCCTTGGCTAAATAGATGTAGAATTTGGGACCGAATGTATACCACTTAGGTCAGTTCTGACTTCCGTCAGTGTGCGGGAAGGGGTTGGAGCTGGTGTACAATGTGTGAGGTGGTGCCAAGGTGTGCCCAATTTACCTTTGACCTGGACTGAGTGTGAAGTAACCTCCTTCACTTCGTACGGACCAGTCCACCTGGGTTCCAGCCACTTTCTTTTGTGGACCTTTACCCTTACTCAGTCTCCAATTTTTCCGGCAGTTCTCTCTCCTGGACCTTGCGAACCTGAACAGAGAGAGCTACAGAGAGAACCGTCAGTTTTTTCACATAATCAGACATTACAATTTGTTGTACATCAAGGGCGGGCATATGACCTCCCTCCCTTGGTGGACCAGGCATGACTCTACCAGTCATTATCTCATGAGGAGAGAGATGGGTGCCTGACCCTGGTGAGGCTCTCATGGCCATCAATGCCAGGGGCAGGGCTTCGACCCATTTCAACTTCGACCCGGCACATACTTTAGCTATTTTGGATTTAAGCGTTTGACCTGTGTTTCACGAGACCTTGGGATCGGGGGGTGGTACACAGAACCAAATCTGTGTGTTATGCCAAATCGCTTCCACCTGTCTCAGGTGTTTGTTATTGAAATGTGAGCCAAATAGTCAAATTTGATTTTTCTTTGGATGCCATACCTGGGTATTAGTTTGGTTTGTTAGCCACTTAACGACTTACCTAGCATCCCCCTTCGCTGTTGGTATTGCTTCTACCCATTTGGTGAACCTATCTATCATAACTAGGAGATAGCGTTTATCTTTAGAATACATTGTTGGGGCCCATGTCGGTGTGGTCTATACTAATATCCTGAAAACATGCATTATGTACTGAGTATGAGCCCATTGGTGTTTGATATGGTTTCAATGGGTTGTGTCTGTCACAAACATTGCATTCGTCATAAAATAAATCATCGTCATACAAAATAAAATAATAAAAATAAATAAAAAATCTGTCATATTTTCATGTGTGGGTGCCACCAGATGTGAGACACCTTCTGTAAAGTCCTTAGTTTGCCTTCGTGTGTGTGGCTATGTGCTTCTCGTAAAAGTTCTGGGTCCATCAGTGTGGACTGCTCCATGGGCATAGGCTGAGTCTGTATAGATATTCACAGTCTTTCCTTTTCCTCTGATGAGGGCCTGCGTCAATCCAATGATTTCACCTAATTGGGCAGGTGCTGGTTGAGGGATGATGGCTGATTCAAGGGTAACGTGTGAGCCGTCTGGGCCTGCTGCACCACTGCATAGTCCGCCACATCACCATTCTCTCCTTTGTAGCAGCAGCCATCTGTGAATAACCATAGGTCAGGTTTGGTCAGTGGTGTGTTGCCCAGGTCGGGTCTTAGTTTCAATTCTTTAGCAGCTGTTTCGGTGCAGGAGTGAGGTAGCTCGTCTTCCGCGTTGAGAGCGTCGGCCATGTTCTTGTCCGTGTTATCTAAGTTGGAGGAGTGGTACAGCAGCACCCTACGCTCCCCCTCTTGTTTCTGAAAAAGGACAGAGACCGTGAACCCCTCCTTTTCAGAAACATCCAAATGTAAACTCTTGGAGTTGTCAATGGTGGTGAGAAAGGCATCCGTAGAGAGGTCAGGTCCTTCTCTCGTGGTGATGGGGGCAGCTTTATTGCCAAGGTGGGTATTCTCCTGACATACCCTGGAACGGCGCCTGCTGTGGTGGGTAGGAGGCAAATGGCACTGGGTGGTTGTATGTGGTTGTGGCTGAGGGGATGGCCTGTAGCCACCCCTCCCTCTAGGTGGACCGTAGAAGGGCCTTCTTCCCCTGGGTGGGTGTTGAGGTTGAGACAGTGGATGTGGGCAGTCCCTGGAGTAGTGACCGGGCGTCCTACAGTTGTAGCAGACTCCCCCTCTAGGCAGTCCTGGAATCCATTGTGGCTGGAATGCAACCTGTGGTCCCCCCTCTGGTGCCATTGGCATTGGTGTTAAGTGCGCAGGGGCAGGAGCGGGTGCGGATGTCTGCTGGACAGTTTGTTGCTGCATCATCTGGGTGACTGTTTTAGTGACTATATCGGCAATGTCTGTAGATGCCTCGGCCACCATCTGTTTCTGTGGTTTGTCTCCCCTCTGCACGTCTTTCAGTTGAAGTTTCAGAAGTTGAATCTGTAGGGACTGGACTTGTGTATCCGCTCCACCCTTTTCCTTGTTGAATTGGGTGATGTGGTGATGTACATGGGAGTTAAACTGAGCTAAAGGTAGCGCCATCAGCCCCACTGTGCCCCTTAGTTTTATACGGACTTCATTCTGGGTCCCGTTCACCACCATTTCCTTCCACATGCTGAGTGTGGTAGCAGTGTGATCATATGGGTCTTCATGAACGGTTCTCCATGTTGTCTTTGCTCTATCCAGGTAGGCTGCTGGTTGTTCCCCTGGATTGATGGTGAAACGGGTTGTGTGGGAGGTGTGCGAATGGATTTTGTGAATAGGGAGGTGGCACTGCAGTCTTCTCTTCCTGTGGCAGTGGTGGGTATAGAGAGGGTGGGGCTGATGGGGTGGTCACGGTGGGCGGTGGTGTGTTGTGGTTGTTGATTGTGCCTTCGCTGACGTCATCTGAGGCCCCGGCAAGCACGCCCATCATATCAGGTTTTTTGTGTGGGCGTGTCCTTTTTGTCTCTTCTATTGCCCATGTTCCTATTTTTAGTTCAGCCTCCGCGCTCTCCCTATTCTTCGTCCCTTTATTTTTTAAAAAATGGCTCTTATTTATTTCTGCTTCACTGTTTTTACTGTGTTTCACTGCTTCCTCTAATTCTCTCTCCATAGCGCTGAGCTGTTCCCTTGACGGGATCGACTCCACTAATGTAACCTGCCTGTGTCCATTTCAGCCTAATTCCCCCCCATATCTTTTTTATTGATTTATACTCCTGTTTTCCTCCTGCCCTTTCCTGTATTCTTTGATCTAAGTATTCGTTGAATTTGAGTTTGGGAATGGTAGTTGTAGCCATTCTGTCGTTTAACTATGTCTGGGTTTTATGACTATCTTGATGCACTTAGCCCGTCACTTGGTCACAACCAGCGATGTATTCACGGTGCTGACGCAGACTTATCTCTTTTGCCCCACCCTCGTGCACAAAGAGTTTTGTAGAATTACTATACTATAATATCGAACAGGGATATTCGCGAGATAATTATGCGTCTAGGATAGTTTATTGGAGTAGACTGTACTAAAATATTGAAAAGGGATATTCGCGAGATAATTATGCGTCTAAGGTATTTTTTAAATATTTTTAGTAATTCTACAACTACACTCATTTCTACTGCCTGGCCAAATGTTAGTGTCCCTAACGCCTACTTTTGGGTCAGTGACAATGTATTCAAATGCCTTCTATAATATTGGTCGAATTAATTCTAGGCAACACCAACAGCACAAAGGGGACAAAAATCTACTCGTTACACAGCACGGCGGCCGCACAACCCCGCCCCACTTTTGACTCGGCGGTCAATTTTAGAGTCGGTGGTCAGTATCACTCGGTCTCATGAAACGGTCAATCAGTGACATTATTCTGGAGAGATCAGGTTTAATTCCTTCACTCCTAGTCCAATTGTTTTACTTATTAACTGATGCTCCCTAGTGGGATGGGAACTGCTCTGGTCCCAGTCTTGGCTATACGTCTCAATCAATTTAACAACACATTTCATAATCACATTCATAATTTCATTTTACAGAGTCATCAAATCCCTCACTGTCACACCTAGTAGATTGCCACATCGTCTAGTGCCAGACTATATGGATAAGATTTTACAATATATCACAGTTCACATTTCACTATGTTATCAAAATCCTCACTGTACACCTAGTTGATTCATATCAATTATTGCCAGACTATATGGATAAGATTTTACAATATATCACTGAGTCATCAAATTACTCACTGTACACCTAGCTGATTCATATCAACTACTGTCAGACTATTTGAATATGAAATGACAATATATCACTCAGATATCATTACGGAATGCCTTTTGTTATCGGATAATTTTTCCCATAAATTTAACAGGAATTCATACTTCTGATCAATAATTTGGATAATGACTATGATATAATATGCAGATTTTGATTTAACAGGTTTCTGCCTACCTTATAGTGTCGAGCTCTTTGATCAGTTTCCTAAGGCGAGTTGAATCCCCGATGGCTCCTAGTAAACAGGTCGCCCGTCCTTTGAATCTGTCGTCAACTTGTCTTTTCTCTCATCAACTCTCTATGGACCGAATTCATGGGTTTAAACCATCCTCTGCTACCAATTTGTTGATGAATAGGTATATGAGAAACGAGACCAAGTCGAGACGCTGGACAAGGTGGATACGGTATAGTAAAGGCCGTTTATTCAAGAGTAATGATATCTGGCAAAACGTGCACGGCTCCGTTTCGTCAAGTTCTCATGCGAACCATTGGAAAAAAGAGACCGGACACATATCGTACAGTTCATTTTATACATTGAAATGACGTAGGTAGATTCTGGTAGTCCTGGCTTCTGGTAGGTTGTTTGTAGATGATAGACAGTCTCCTCCAGCCTGGTGTCAGTATCCCATTGGTTCTCGACAGAGTTCTTTGTCTTTGGAGCCCATCCAGAAGGGGAGGGGCTGCGTGTGTGTAAGTGTGTGCATTCCTGTCTTGGCAAGTCTGTGTGTCTTTTCAGTGAGTGTGTGTGCGAGAGATATCCTGTATGGGCCCTACCATGTTTTACTGTGAAAATACGTTGCTATGTGTTGTCTCAGTTATAGCAATGCAATAGCAGTAAGCTGGTCATTTGCATAGGAAATAGCACTTCATTACACTAGCAATTTTAGCATCTGTAACAAAATGCTCGACGGACTCGCTTACACCTTGGAATTTTTTTTCCTTAACTGTCACCGTTCAAAAATCGGGTTCGCCTTGGGCATGATGTATTCCTCATACTTGTCATATGTTTTCAGCACCTTTGTCTCTCTCTTCCTTTTCCCCCATCCACAACAGGGGATAGCTGCACTTCTCGCTCTTAGCACGTAGCAGTCCAGAGAACATCTCAGCGTGCTGTCGGAAATTTCTCCATCCGTCAGGTAAGTTTGAATCCCAATCCATCCACGGTGTTGGAATCCCCTATGACTCCATTTTATTATTTTGATTGTGAGATAGAAACTGACACCATGTTATATTTCCGCTTAACTGTCACTCTTTGTGTCCAATTAAAGGAAAGGGATCGACAATGAATTTTGAATTGACTTGTTTATTTTGCCATCTGGATCCAAAAGTAACGTGCGCTTGGCGTACAAATGGTGACCTTTATGCCAATGATGTCGCATGTGATAGGCTAGACGTAATCACACTGAACATATGTCATGATATTACAGTGCGCATGCCCAAAGTGAGTTGTGTGACATCGTTCTTAATAGTTAATTGTTATTGTTGCATTATGCATGCTGTTTCTGAATAGCTTGTAACCTGTAAACATGTTCAGGGATTAAATGCCATTTATACAATCTGTTATTACAGCTCTCGTGATATTGTATGTATAGTAATTCCCTTCTACAGAACCATCACCATTCCACTACCTTTCCGTGTCCATTTCATCTGTGTGTCAAAGTATTTGTGTGTAACTCTGAAGTTGCCTTATTCCCTTCTAACTGGGGGCGGTGCTAGCAGGTCACAGATCAGCAAACATTGAGAGCCGGGTTGCTCTCTTTCATACAGCATCCCACGACTGGCTCCACATCTGAACTACTTTGCCCCGAAACTGTAATCATACATGGCAAAGTGGTCAGTTGTAACATGCTTATTAGGACTAAGAAATGACTTTTTCAGTGTTTTGAACATAGTGGGTCAAATGAAGAGTTGGAAATTAACTTTATAACATTCTCACGACTAAATAATAGTGGGTTTTTTTGTATTTTAGTGTGTCAAATATACAGTTGGAAGTTAACTTTAATCATATTTGAGAACTGTTATAAAAGGCTTATGACCATGCAAAACACTTTTTTTTTACACAGCTTCAGGTATAATGTGACGTGTGTGTGTGTGTGCGTATATATATGTGTGTGTGTGAAACTAACATCTGGAGGTCACACGTAACACCTTTGAATTCTCCCCCTGGCAAAAAAAAAGCTGTCAAACATGCACTGGCATACTCCGATGTGAGAACAGAGCAACCAAGTGCCCCATCAGAGGAGCAAAACAGGAAGGAGACCCAAGAAGCCCTCTCCTTGTCAGCTATAGGGGCTAACAGATGGCAGAGATTGGATTAGGGCTCTTTGAAATGAAAGATCAGTCAGATGAAAGACTTGCTCGCTGCATCGACGTACAAAGGCACATTATTACTCTCACAGAATGACTCTCTATATAAACTGGGATCTTACACATTCACTTTGAATCACAATGATGGACATGTCTCTTTTTAGAACAACATGCAGACTATTTGGCAATCTGTAGTAAAAGTAATTTATGCCATTTAGCATATACTTTTATCCAAAGAGACTTTGTAGTTACAGTATATGTGTCACAATCGTCATATGGAGGAGACCAAGGCGAAGCGTGGTAAGCGTACATACTTCTTTAATGAAAGAACGAACACTGAACAAACTATACAAAACAACAAAACGAACCGTGAAGCTAATATGGCTACTGCAGACAGGCAACTAAACATAGAATAAGAACCCACAAACTACTCAAGGAATATGGCTACCTAAATATGATCCCCAATCAGAGACAACGATAAACAGCTGCCACTGATTGAGAACCAATTCAGGCAACCATAGACATATAAACACCTAGACTTACAAAAAACCCTAGACATACAAAAAAAACTATAGACAATACAAAACGAACAAAACACCCATGTCACACCCTGACCTAATCAAAATAATAAAGAAAACAAAGATAACTAAGGTCAGGGCGTGACAATATGTGATCCATGCAGGAAATGGAATTGAAAACACAACCAATTCAGCCACACAGGATGATTGCTACATTATCCATTTTGGTGGAAATGAGCACCTCTAAAAGCTCACAGGACATTACAGGGCAACTGTAATGTCAAGCAGTTGTGCCCGTGGTTCGATGTAGAGTGATCAGAGGATGGTTACATAGGTATGCATAAAGTGGAGGAGTGGGAGGCTTGTCTGACTCCAACAGCACTGGGAGTCACATGAGCCTTTTCTGTAGTGTCCTCAGAATGTAATGTTACTGCTCTACTGAGCATTCCGTCATGAGACTTTGTTGTTTTGTTCTGGGTAAATTACCTTTCCTGAGAATTCTTTCCAACTTGTTCTTGATTTAATTTTACGTGACTCTTCCATGAAATTAGTATTTTAAGCATACATTTTTGTATACTGTGTTGATAACAAACATTGATACTAGATAGTCCATGGCATCGACAGTTGAATTCGGAAGATTACATACACTTAGGTTGGAGTCATTAAAACTAGTTTTTCAACCACTCCACAAATGTCTTGTTAACAAACTATAGTTTTGGCAAGTCGGTTAGGACATATACTTTGTGCACGACGCAAGTAATTTTTCCAACAATTGTTTACAGACAGATAATTTCACTTAATTCACAGTGGGTCAGAAGTTTAAATACACTAAGTTGACTGCCTTTAAACAGCTCGGAAAATTCCAGAAAACGATGTCATGGCTTTAGAAGCTTCTGATAGGCTAATTGACATTTGAGTCAATTGGAGGTGTACCTGTGGATGTATTTCAAGGCCAACCTTCAAACTCAGTGCCTCTTTGCTTGCCATCATGGGGAAATCATCCAAGACTTCAGAAAAAAAATTGTAGACCACAAGGAAGTTTGTGGAAGGCTACCCGAAACGTTTGGCCCAAGTTAAACAATTTAAAAGCAATGCTACCAAATACTATTTGAGTGTATGTAAACTTCTGACCCACTTGGAATGTGACGAAAGAAATAAAAGCTGAAATGAATCCTCTTGTCACGCCCTGGTCTTAGTATTTTGTGTTTTCTTTATTATTTTGGTCAGGCCAGGGTGTGACATGGGTTAATTATGTGGTGTGTTTTGTCTTGGGGTTTTGTAGGTATCGGGATTGTGGTATAGTGGGGTTGTCTAGAAAAGTCTGTAGTTGCCTGAAGTGGTTCTCAATCAGAGGCAGGTGTTTATTTAGGCAGCCATATTCTTTGAGTGTTTCGTGGGTGATTGTTCCTGTCTCAGTGTTTGTTTGCACCAGAATAGGCTGTTTAGGTTTTCACATTACGTTTATTGTTCGTTTATCTTTTTATTAAAGATGTATCGAATTAACCACGCTGCATTTTGGTCCTCCTCTCATTCACCGGAAGAAAACCTTAACACCTCTCTACTATTATTCTGACATTTCACATTCTTAAAAAAAAGTGTTGATCCTAACTGACCTACGACAGGGATTTTTTACTAGGATTGAATGTCAGGAATTGTGAAAAACTGAGTTTATACGTATTTGGCTAAGGTGTATGTAAACTTCCAACTTCAACTGTATTGTCCCAAGCAAATATATGGGAAACCAGACCATCAAGGAGAACCAGTATGAGGGTCTGCGCCCAGGCGTAGATGATAGATAGCTAATACTTACAGTAAGTACCATACTTACAGTAAGTACCATATCATTCAGAATGTACAGTGCATTCAGACCCCTTGACTTTTTCCACATTTTGTTACGTTATAGCCTTATTCTTAAATGGATAAAACAAAGTATCATCAATCTACACACAATACCTCAATGACAAAGAAAAAAAATGTTTTTTAGAAGAAAAAAAATGAAACATTACATTTACATAAGTATTCAGACCCTTTACTCAGTACTTTGTTGAAGCAGAGATTATAGCCTTGAGTCTTCTTTGGTACGACACTACAAGCTTGGCATACTTCTCCCATTATTCTCTGCAGATCCTCTCAAACTCTGTCAGGTTGGATGGGGAGTGTTGCTGCACAGCTATTTTCAGGTCTCTCCAGAGATGTTAGGGTTCAAGTCTGGGCTCAGGCTGGGTAACTCAAGGACATTCAGAGACTTGTCCTGAAGCCACTCCTGCATGGTCTTGGCTGTGTGCTTAGGGTTGTTGTCCTGTTGGAAGGTTAACCTTCACCCCAGTCTGTGGTCCTGTGTGCTCTGGAGCAGGTTTTCATCAAGGGTCTCTCTGTGCTTTGCTCCATTTATCATTCCCTCGATCCTGACTAGTCCCTGCTGCTGAAAGACATCCCGACAGCATGATGTGGCCACCACCATGCTTCATCGTAGGGATGGTGCCAGGTTTCCTCCAGACGTGACGCTTGGCATTCAGGCCAAAGAGTTCAATCTTGGTTTCATCAGACCAGAGAATCTTGGTTCTCATGGTCTAAGAGTCTTTAGGTGGATTTGGCAAACTCCAAGAGGGCTGTCATGTACATTTTACTGAGAAGTGGCTTCCGTCTGGCTACTCTACCATAAAGGCCTGATTGGTGGAGTGCTGCAGAGATGGTTGCCCTTCTGGAAAGTTCTCCCATCTCCACAGAGAAACTCTGGAGCTGTGTCAGAGTGGCCATTGGGTTCTTGGTTTCAATCGACCTCATGGCTTGGTTTTTGCTCTGACATGCACTGTCACCTGTGGGCCTTATATACAATAGACAGGTGTGTGCCTTTCCAAATCATGTCCAATCAATTGAATTTCCCACAGTGGACTCCAATCAAGTTGTTGAAACATCTCATGGATGATCAATGGAAACAGGATGCACCTGAGCTCAATTTCGAGCCTCATAGCAAAGGGTCTTATGTAAATACTTATGTAAATAAGGAATTTCTGTTTCTTATTTTTAATACATTTGCAAAAATTTGTAAAACCTGTTTTTGCTTTGTTGTTCTGGTGTATTGTGTGTCGATTGATGAGGATTTTTAAAAAATGTAATCAATTTTAGAATAAGGCTTTAACATAGCAAAAGAGTCAAGGGGTCTGAAGTTTTTCTGAGTGCACTGTACTTAAATATGATATATATATATATTTTTTAAACTAAGCAAGTCCTTTAAGAACAAATTCTTATTTACAATGACGGCCTACACCGGCCAAACCCGGACGACGCTGGGCCAATTATGCACCACCCTATGGGACACCCAATCACGGCCAGTTGTGATACAGCCTGGATTCAAACCAGGGTGTCTGTAGTGACGCCTCAAGAACTGAGATGCAGTGCATTAGACCACTGCGCTACTCGGGAGCTGCAACCTTTTGCACTCAAACCATAAAAAGGAAAAACCATGGAGGCAGAGATGCCCAAAAAATATTCTTAATTTAATGTCATGGTCGAAAGAATACAAAAAGTGCCAGCGCAAAGTGCAATAAAGTGCTGAACACAAAAAAAATAGAGCATTGTTTCTGCTTCTATGCCATAACCGGTGATTGCACGGAAGATGGCATAGACGCTGAAATGTTTGTTTTTCACTTTATTGCACTGGAACGTCTATGTATTTTTTTGAGCGTGTAATTAAATAAAGAATATTTTTGGCATCTCTGCCTCCTTGGTTTTTCCTTACTATGGTTTGAGTGCATCCTCTCTTTTGATTCTGTTTTCCACAAAAGACAGGGACTTCCAGTAAGTGGATATGACATCAGTGGAGCAGGTCAAGTCATCATGTCAAATTAACCTGATGTATGCTGTAGTGCAGAGGTACCCTTACCGAAAAACAGGTTTCTGGCAAACAGTTGTTATAGATTTTAGACGATTTGCCTCTAATTTGCCTAGAGGCAACCCTGGTCCTGTAGTACCACAGATACGGCAGTGTTTAGTTCCAACCAGGCTGAATTCCACTTATTAATACGTTATTGAATTGTGTATTATCTATTGTTTGGGGGGGGGGGGGATATATTGTATTGGGGAATGAGGTCTGTTGTGTATTGCATTTTTTATTTGGAGGGTGTGGTGTTGATTGTGATATTGTACTTGTAACCGGTTTACCTTAAGTTCCCCTGGAGGGATACATTCAGTTGAATTGGATATACCTACCTGGCCTCCCAGATCTAAAAGGGAACTGTAAAAAAAACAGAATTAACCGTGGAACTCCAAGACCAAATTTTCCTATACTCTGAGGTCTGTAGACCATCATAAAAATTCTTGAGTAATCTCTGCGAGACTGGTTCAGATGTTGTCAGTTGTATAAATGCTCCGGACACCTGTTTTGGTAAACAGCTGTAGGGCTGGGGAAATTTAACCACTCTCACAATATAGAGGCCATCTCCATGGTAACAGTGAAGCTGAGACTCCCCTTTTCACTCTAAAATGTATGCCATGCAAAAACCATTGATTGCAAAGTTTAAAAGTATTCCTCACTTTGACATCTAAATGTTAGCAAATTTATTGAAAACTAAATACAGAAATATACCGGAATCAATACATGTTGGAATAAGGTCTGTCAAGTTCATTGTTGATCATGGCTGGACAGACATACCATAGATGTTCAAGCCAATTTAAGTCAAAACTGTAACTAGGCAACTCATGAATATTCAAAGTTGCCTTGGTAAGCAACTCCAGTGTATATTTGGATTTGTGTTTTAGGCTATTGTCCTGCTGAAAGGTGCATTTGTCTCCCAGTGTCTGTTGGAAAGCATACAAAACCAGCTTTTCCTCACAGATTTTGCCTGTGCTTAGCTCTATTCCATTTATTTTTATTCAACAAAAACAAACTCCCTAGTCCTTGCTGATGACCGGCATACCCATAACATGATGCAGCCACCACTATGCTTGAAAGTATGAAGAGTGGTACTCAGTGATGTGTACCACTCTTGGATTTGACCCAAACATAATATTTTGTATTCATGATATAAAGTTAATTTCTTTGCCACATTTCTTTGCAATTTTACTTTAGTTCCTTATTGCAAACATGAGGCATGTTTTGGAATATTTTTACTCTGTACAGGCTTCCTTCTTTTCACTCTGTCATTTGGGTTAGTATTGAGGAATAACTACAATGTCGTTGATTCCATCATCCATTTTCTCCCATCACAGCCATTAAACTCTGTAACTGTTTTAAAGTCACCATTGGCCTCATGGTGAAATCCCTGAGCGGTTTCCTTCCTCTCCGGGAACTGAGTTAGGAAATACGCCTGTATCTTTGTGTCACGCCTTGGTCTTAGTATTTTGTGTTTTCTTTAATTATTTGTTCAGGCCAGGGTGTGACATGGGTTATTGTGTTGTCGTATTGTTTTTTTTTGTAGGCATTGGGATTGTGGTTGATTAGGGGTGTGTCGAGTGTAGGCTTGGCTGCCTGAGGCGGTTCTCGATCAGAGTCAGGTGATTCTTGTTGTCTCTGATGGGGAACCGTATTTAGGTAGCCTGAGTTTCACTTTGTATTTCGTGGGTGATTGTTCCTGTCTCTGTGTAGTTTCACCAGATAGGCTGTAATTAGGTTTCACGTTCCGTTTGTTGTTTTTTGTATTTTTAAGTTATTTCATGTGTCACTTTTTTCATTAAAGTCATGAGTAACCACTACGCTGCATTTCGGTCCGACTCTCTTTCAACAAACGAAGAACGCCGTTACAGAATCACCCGCCACACACGGACCGAGCGGCGTGTTAACAGGCAGCTACAGCAGGAAAAGCGAAAGGAGGAATGGACATGGGAAGACGTATTGGATGGCAAAGGTTGTTACACTTGGGAGGAGATACTGGCTGGAAGAGATCGCCTCCCATGGGAACAGGTGGAGGCACTTAGGAGAGCAGAGGCAGCCGGAGATAAGAGCCGACGATACGAGGGAACACGGTTGGCAAGGAAACCCGAAAAGCAGCCCCAAAAATGTATTGGGGGGGGGCTCAGAGGGAGAGTGGCTGAGTCAGGAGATAGACCTGAGCCAACTCTCCTTGTTAATCGTGAGGAGCAGCGATATAAGGACTTCTGGTCTTGGGAGATGATATTAGACGGAAGAGGACCCTGGGCTCAGCCTGGTGAATATCGCCGCCCCAAGGAGGAAGCAGAGGCAGCAGGAGATAGGAGCCGACGATACGAGGGAACACGGTTGGCAAGGAAGCCCGAAAAGCAACCCCAAAAAATTATTTTGGGGGGGGGCTTACAGGGAGTATGGCTATACCAGGTAGGAGACCTGCGCAAACTCCCTGTGCTTTCCGGTGGGCTAGAGAGACCGGGCAGACACCGTGTTATGCTATGGAGCGCACAGTGTTTCCAGTGCGGGTGCATAGCCCGGTGCGGTTCATACCAGCCCTTCGTATTGGCCGGGCTAGAGTGGGCATCGAGCCAGGTAAGCTTGGGCAGGCTCAGTGCTCAAGAGCTCCAGGGCGCCTGCACGGTCCGGTCTATCCAGAGCCACCTCCACACTCCAGTCCTCCGGTGGCAGCTCCCCGCACCAGGCTTCCTGTGTGTGTCCTCGCTCCAGTATCACCAGTGCCAGCACCACGCATCAGGCCTACAGTGCGCCTCGCCTCTCCTGCGCTGTCGGAGTCTCCTGCCTCTCCAGCGCTGTCGGAGCCTTTCTCCTCTCCTGCGCTACCGGAGTCTCCTGTCTGTTCAGCGCTATCAGAGCCTTCCTTCCCTCCTGCGCTGTCGGAGTCTCCCGTCTGTTCAGCGCTATCAGAGCCTTTCTCCTCTACAGCGCTGCCGGAGCCTCCTGCCTGTTCGGAGCAGCCTGTGCTGCCAGTCTGCAGGGTGCTGTCAGTCTGCAAGGAGCTGCCAGTCTGCAGGGTGCTGTCAGCCTGCATGGAGCAGTCAGAGCTGTCAGTCTGCAGGGAGCTGTCAGTCTGCAAGGAGCTGCCAGTCTGCAAGGAGCTGCCAGTCTGCAGGGTGCTGTCAGCCTGCATGGAGCAGTCAGAGCTGTCAGTCTGCATGAAGCAGCCGGAGATGCCAGTCTGCAAAGAGCTGCCAGTCTGCAAGGAGCTGTCAGCCTGCATGGAGCAGTCAGAGCTGTCAGTCTGCATAGAGCAGCTAGATCCGCCAGTTAACCAGAATCTTCCAGATCTGCTAGTCAACCAGAATCTTCCAGATCTGCTAGTCAACCAGAATCGTCCAGATCTGCTAGTCAACCAGAATCTTCCAGATCTGCTAGTCAACCTGAATCTTCCAGATCCGCCAGCCAGCCAGGATCTACCGGAGCCTACTACCTACCTGAGCTTCATCTCAGTACTGGGCTTCCTCTCAGTACTGGGCTTCCTCTCAGTACTGGGCTTGCCCTCAGTTCCGGGCTGCCCCTCAGTTCCGGGCTGCCCCTCAGTTCCGGGCTGCCCCTCAGTTCCGGGCTGCCCCTCAGTCCCGAGCTGCCCCTCAGTCCCGAGCTGCCCCTCAGTCCCGAGCTGTCCCTCAGTCCCGAGATGCCCCTCAGTCACGAGCTGCTCCTCAGTTCTGTGGGGTTCTGGGTGAGGACTATTAGGCCATGGTCGGCGGCGAGGGTGGATTATCCCAGGACGCGAAGGGGAGGAACTATGACATTTATGGAGTGGGGTCCACGTCCCGAGCCGGAGCCGCCACCATGGACAGACGCCCACCCGGACCCTCCCTATGGTTTTGAGGTGCGTCCGGGAGTCCGCACCTTGGGGGGGGGGGTTCTGTCACGCCTTGGTCTTAGTATTTTGTGTTTTCTTTAATTATTTGTTCAGGCCAGGGTGTGACATGGGTTATTGTGTTGTCGTATTGGGGGTTTTTGTAGGCATTGGGATTGTGGTTGATTAGGGGTGTGTCAAGTGTAGGCTTGGCTGCCTGAGGCGGTTCTCGATCAGAGTCAGGTGATTCTTGTTGTCTCTGATGGGGAACCGTATTTAGGTAGCCTGAGTTTCACTTTGTATTTCGTGGGTGATTGTTCCTGTCTCTGTGTAGTTTCACCAGATAGGCTGTAATTAGGTTTCACGTTCCGTTTGTTGTTTTTTGTATTTATAAGTTATTTCATGTGTCACTTTTTTCATTAAAGTCATGAGTAACCACTACGCTGCATTTCGGTCCGACTCTCTTTCAACAAACGAAGAACGCCGTTACACTTTGTCGTGACTGGATGTATTGATACGTCATCAAAAGTGTAATGAGTAACTTCACCATGCCCAAAGGGATATGCAATGTATGTTTTTTTAAATGCTTACCCATCTACCAATAGGTGCCCTTCTTTGTGAGGCATTGGAAAACTTCCCTGGTCTTTGTCGTTAAATCTGTGTTTGAAAGTCACTGCTCGGCTGAGGGACCTTACATAAAATTGTATGTGTACAGAGATTAGGTAGTCATTGAAAAATCATGTTTAACACTATTATTGCACACAGAGTGAGTCCATGCAATTTATTATGTGACTTGTTAGGCACATTTTTACTCCTGAACTTATTTAGGCTTGCTATAACAAAGGGGTTAAATACTTAAGACATTTCAGCTTAATTTGTAAAATTGTGTAAAAGCATATTTCCAATTAGACGTTATGGGGTATTGTGTGTAGGCCAGTGCCAGAAAATCAAAATTGTGTCCATTTTAAATTCAGGCTATAGCACAACAAAATGTTAGAAAAGTCAAGGGGTTTGAATACTTTCTGAAGGCACTGTAGACAGTATGCAGAAGTCTACTTTAACAATGTTACTTAACACGTTTGCTTGAGAAACAGTGCACATGCAAAGCTTGGCAACAGAATGACAGTAAAATCTCCCTGTTTTTTTACCTGGCCACATTTTCCAAAAACTCTTAAATATCTACTCTGAATAAAGATTCAAAGATGTCTGCAGAAAAAGTGGCGTGTCAGCTACGATATAACACCTTGAGTATGAAAAAAATTATTTTGCTTATTGAACTACAGTAAGTGAAGTTGACTCAACACCCGGTAACAGAATGAAGGTAACAGAAGACACTAGACAATATTTCTTACACCTACAGAAGGCAAATAGTTTCTGCAAAACGAAGTATAAATTATGATATTAGTATGCAGGGGCCTTTACTTCAAGAATGTGTTTTTATGTATTTCTAATACATTTTAAGACTTCTAGTAGATGATTTCTAATACTCCTTTTCCATTTTTGTAACCAGACATTTTTAAGATGGAAAATGGTTGAAAAATCCATCTATGCCTTCATTTCCCCCAAATATAGAATCTTAGCTTTCACTTCACACCAAATATTATATGCTCTTCTAAACGGCACATGTTGGTGCTCAAATCAAATTTTATTGGTCGAATACACAGATTTGCAGATATTGCAGGTGCAGCAAAATGCTTGTGTTTCTCGCTCCAACCGTGCAGTAATACCTAGCAATGAAAATGTCATTAAGAAACAATACACACGTATTCCAGAAAAATAAATAGAAATTAAGAAATATCAGAAATAACGTCAGAAACTGGAATAATCATTTACATACAGTACCAGTCAAAATTTTGGACACACCTACTCATCCAAGGGTTTTTCTTTATTTTTACTGTTGTCAGATATATGTGTATAGGTGGCAGGGAAGTCAGGCGCAGGAGAGTCAAACGGAGTGTAAAATGGAGTCTTTTAATAAATGTCCAAGTACATGCTCCATAACACTAAATAGAAAAAATTTATATAAACAAATATGGGTACGAAGACCCAACGCGCACCTATACAAAAAACACTACACTGACAATAAACAATCTCTGACAAAGACATGAGGGGAAACAGAGGGTTAAATACACAACAGGTAATGAATGGGATTTAAAACAGGTGTGTGGGAAGACAAGACAAAACCAATGGAAAATGAAAAATGTATCAATGATGGCTAGAAGACCGGTGACGTCGAACGCCGAGCACCGCCCGAACAAGGAGAGGCAACGACTTCGGCAGAAGTCGTGACAACTGTTTTCTACATTGTAGAATAATAGAGAAGACATCAAAACTATGAAATAACACATATGGAATCATGTAGTAACCAAAAATCAAATCAAATCAAAATAGATTTTAGATTCTTCAAAGTAGCCAAGCTTTGCACACTCTTGGCATTCTCTCAACCAGCTTCATGAGGTAGTCACCTGGAATGCATTTCAATTAACAGGTGTGTGTCACGTTGGTATAAAGGGATCGGGAGACAGGCGCAGGAATGCATAATAGTTTTTTTTTATTGACCATAATTACAGTGTGCCATGTAAAGGCACAGGGACGAAGACCAAACAAACACGTATACAAAACACAGGGTTGAAACCCAAACAAAAGAGTGAGGAGTACCTCGAATAAATTGGCCCATTAGGAAGTCCGGGACCCAGTTGCACAGGGAAGGGTTCAGTATTTTATTTTACAATATTTTTCTCAAAATGCATTCATTTTTAATTAGAAAATGCGTTTTTTGGCCGCTTATGGGCGAACATACACACACACACACACACACACACACTGCAGACCGCTGCGGACATCCCTTCCCACACCGTAAAATTTCATGACTACGGATAGATAGCGACATTACTCACGTGCAGCCGGGAAATGCAGTTATAGGTAGGTTAGCTAGGCTACAGTAGAGAGTAATAGTTATTTTGGTTATCAGGCGCAAACTCAATTTTTTTCTAGCCTATGGATATTTCTGGTTGGAATTTTCTTGCGACTTTTTGAACATAATGAGTATTCGTGTTTAAAATAATAACAATATGGCATTTTTAACGCTCATGGCCCACAGAAGAGACAACATGCCCAAATTGTCTCTGTAAAGCAAACTTAGCCTACTAAAATTGTGTGTTTCAGAGAGGAACTACAGGACACAAGTAGCCTGAAAGGCCAGTCATATAGCCTATATATTTCAAGGTCCACAAATGATCAATA
Source organism: Oncorhynchus kisutch (assembly GCF_002021735.2). Taxonomy (NCBI): domain Eukaryota; kingdom Metazoa; phylum Chordata; class Actinopteri; order Salmoniformes; family Salmonidae; genus Oncorhynchus; species Oncorhynchus kisutch. The sequence goes on along the minus strand of NC_034178.2, from coordinate 14,443,790 downwards.
CACGTTTTGAACAAGTTTATGCTACATCCTTATTTCAGACAGATGACACCAAAACTCTGACCAAGCCTACACGATTCCTGCGCCCTTTTCTCCTGACATCCTCTTTCAACAGACTTCAAGAGCGTCGGATGGAAATACGCACAGAGTAGACTACAGGAAGGAGAACGTCCAGTCGAGTTTGACACAACACCTGAACTACTGCTTGCTTCAGAAACACAGCTGATTTTGGAGTTGATCGAATCCTCTATATGCAACGCTGTCCACCAATGATCTGCAGAATGAATACAATACTTCTGAGTAACTTTGCGAAGTTTATTTTATGCTGGAATGTAATTTACCTACATGTTTACGCACAGGTAAGTAGACTAGACGATTTAGAGTAATATTGTTTGTATTTTTTGTGGAATAATGTTTTGTTACAGGAGCCTACACTGTGTATATAATAAACCACACACATACGGAATTTGCATGACCATTTTACATAGGCTACAAGCAACATGATGCTAGATTATAGACACTGAGTGTACAAAACACTAGGAACAACTGCTCTTTCCACGACAGACTGACCAGGTGAATCCAGGTGAAAGCTATGATCTCTTATTGATGTCAATCAGTGTAGATGAAGGGGAGGAGACAGGTTAATTAACGGGCCATTAAACAAATGAGACATGGATTGTGTATGTGTGCCATTCAGAGGGTGAATGGGCAAGACAACATTTTTAAGTTCCTTTGAACGGGGTATATTATGGTAGTAGGTGCCCGTTTGTGTGTGTCAAGAACTGCAACGCTGTCGGATTTTTTCACGCTAAACAGTTTCCCGTGTGTATCAAAAATGGTCCAACACCGAAAGGACATCCAGCCATGTTGGAGTCAACATGGGCCAGCATCCCTGTGCAACGCTTGTGACACCCTAGTAAAATCCATCTATGCCTTCATTTCCCCCAAATATAGAATCTTAGCTTTCACTTCACACCAAATATTATATGCTCTTCTAAACGGCACATGTTGGTGCTCAAATCAAATTTTATTGGTCGAATACACAGATTTGCAGATATTGCAGGTGCAGCAAAATGCTTGTGTTTCTCGCTCCAACCGTGCAGTAATACCTAGCAATGAAAATGACATTAAGAAACAATACACACGTATTCCAGAAAAATAAATAGAAATTAAGAAATATCAGAAATAACGTCAGAAACTGGAATAATCATTTACATACAGTACCAGTCAAAATTTTGGACACACCTACTCATCCAAGGGTTTTTCTTTATTTTTACTGTTGTCAGATATATGTGTATAGGTGGCAGGGAAGTCAGGCGCAGGAGAGTCAAACGGAGTGTAAAATGGAGTCTTTTAATAAATGTCCAAGTACATGCTCCATAACACTAAATAGAAAAAATTTATATAAACAAATATGGGTACGAAGACCCAACGCGCACCTATACAAAAAACACTACACTGACAATAAACAATCTCTGACAAAGACATGAGGGGAAACAGAGGGTTAAATACACAACAGGTAATGAATGGGATTTAAAACAGGTGTGTGGGAAGACAAGACAAAACCAATGGAAAATGAAAAATGTATCAATGATGGCTAGAAGACCGGTGACGTCGAACGCCGAGCACCGCCCGAACAAGGAGAGGCAACGACTTCGGCAGAAGTCGTGACAACTGTTTTCTACATTGTAGAATAATAGAGAAGACATCAAAACTATGAAATAACACATATGGAATCATGTAGTAACCAAAAATCAAATCAAATCAAAATAGATTTTAGATTCTTCAAAGTAGCCAAGCTTTGCACACTCTTGGCATTCTCTCAACCAGCTTCATGAGGTAGTCACCTGGAATGCATTTCAATTAACAGGTGTGTGTCACGTTGGTATAAAGGGATCGGGAGACAGGCGCAGGAATGCATAATAGTTTTTTTTTATTGACCATAATTACAGTGTGCCATGTAAAGGCACAGGGACGAAGACCAAACAAACACGTATACAAAACACAGGGTTGAAACCCAAACAAAAGAGTGAGGAGTACCTCGAATAAATTGGCCCATTAGGAAGTCCGGGACCCAGTTGCACAGGGAAGGGTTCAGACCCAGGACCCTGAGCTTAGTGATGAGCTCGGAGGGCACTATGGGGTTTAAGACTGAGCTCTAGTCAATGAACAGCATTCTTACATAGGTATTTCTCTTGTCCAGCTGGGATGGGTCAGTGTTTAGTGCAATGACGATTGTGTCGTCCGTAGATCTGTTGGAGCGATCATTAAATTGTAGCGGGTCTTGGGTGCCAGTTAAGGTCTAGGGTGCTCATGGGTCATTTTACATGGTAATGACCACGACAGAGATAGGAATGCAAGGACCGACCATCCATGAGATCAAAATGATAGTTTAAACCATGTTTTGAAGCTATACAGTGTTTAATACATGTTATTGTAGTGACCCGCACAGACAGCTGTGAGTTATGTGTTAGGTTAGTTGGTTGTGTTGTATGTACCAGCACCCAGTGTTCGCAGGGTCCAACATGCCAATCAACCTGCTATCTGCCAATCACGGGAATGTCTGGAATGTTCTGATGCCGGGCATCCTGATGGTTGGCGGAGGGGGGTTGGGCAGGGGGATGGAGCATTGGAAGTTAAGATCAGGTTTAGCCATTGTTCTCTCTCTTAAGTCTGGTCTTCACAAGAGAAGGTCACGGTTATTTTATAGGGTATTCTTCATTTATTTGGCGTGGGCTACGGCCAAACAGTAACCTGTGTGAAGTTGGGTTAATAAACTGTAAACTCAATCCTCTGTCTGGAAAATTGTTCCTTTATGATCTAGTCAGGTTATTGGTTATCTAGTTACCTTATTATTTGGGTTCTGATGGGGTAAAACAGTTGATCTAAGATCACGAGTTATATTCGTCAAGAAACAATGGCTTTATCATTCACTTCAAATTAAAACAATTGATGTAATGCCAATCACAGAGTGTATCTTTAAGATTTCTGAACGCTGTAGCCTGTTCACACAGAAAATCTGACAAACTCTGAGTCTGACCAAGATTAAACATGAACAATATTGCAAACAATATTTTTCTCAAAATGCATTCATTTTTAATTAGAAAATGCGTTTTTTGGCCGCTTATGGGCGAACATACACACACACACACACACACACACACTGCGGACATCCCTTCCCACACCGTAAAATTTCATGACTACGGATAGATAGCGACATTACTCACGTGCAGCCGGGAAATGCAGTTATAGGTAGGTTAGCTAGGCTACAGTAGAGAGTAATAGTTATTTTGGTTATCAGGCGCAAACTCAATTTTTTTCTAGCCTATGGATATTTCTGGTTGGAATTTTCTTGCGACTTTTTGAACATAATGAGTATTCGTGTTTAAAATAATAACAATATGGCATTTTTAACGCTCATGGCCCACAGAAGAGACAACATGCCCAAATTGTCTCTGTAAAGCAAACTTAGCCTACTAAAATTGTGTGTTTCAGAGAGGAACTACAGGACACAAGTAGCCTGAAAGGCCAGTCATATAGCCTATATATTTCAAGGTCCACAAATGATCAATACACGTTTTGAACAAGTTTATGCTACATCCTTATTTCAGACAGATGACACCAAAACTCTGACCAAGCCTACACGATTCCTGCGCCCTTTTCTCCTGACATCCTCTTTCAACAGACTTCAAGAGCGTCGGATGGAAATACGCACAGAGTAGACTACAGGAAGGAGAACGTCCAGTCGAGTTTGACACAACACCTGAACTACTGCTTGCTTCAGAAACACAGCTGATTTTGGAGTTGATCGAATCCTCTATATGCAACGCTGTCCACCAATGATCTGCAGAATGAATACAATACTTCTGAGTAACTTTGCGAAGTTTATTTTATGCTGGAATGTAATTTACCTACATGTTTACGCACAGGTAAGTAGACTAGACGATTTAGAGTAATATTGTTTGTATTTTTTGTGGAATAATGTTTTGTTACAGGAGCCTACACTGTGTATATAATAAACCACACACATACGGAATTTGCATGACCATTTTACATAGGCTACAAGCAACATGATGCTAGATTATAGACACTGAGTGTACAAAACACTAGGAACAACTGCTCTTTCCACGACAGACTGACCAGGTGAATCCAGGTGAAAGCTATGATCTCTTATTGATGTCAATCAGTGTAGATGAAGGGGAGGAGACAGGTTAATTAACGGGCCATTAAACAAATGAGACATGGATTGTGTATGTGTGCCATTCAGAGGGTGAATGGGCAAGACAACATTTTTAAGTTCCTTTGAACGGGGTATATTATGGTAGTAGGTGCCCGTTTGTGTGTGTCAAGAACTGCAACGCTGTCGGATTTTTTCACGCTAAACAGTTTCCCGTGTGTATCAAAAATGGTCCAACACCGAAAGGACATCCAGCCATGTTGGAGTCAACATGGGCCAGCATCCCTGTGCAACGCTTGTGACACCCTAGTAGAGTCCATGCCCCGACGATTTGAGACTGTTCTGGCGGCGAAAGGGGGTGCAAATCAATATTAGGAAGGTGTTAACCCTAATTGCTCCGGATAAGAGCGTCTGCTGAGTTACAGTAAATGTTCCAAAGGTTTTGTACACTCCGTGTATATTAGGGTGTAGGTATGGGGTGAGGGTTAAATGAGAAGGGATGTTAGAAATGCACCATTCAACTAGTAAAACATGTATTATTATGTTTAGGCAGGCTATTGCAAGTCTAGTTGACAAAGTTCTTGGCATAATGCATTTGGTTGCTTTTGTCTTGCATCTACAATCCCCTATATTCCTCTACTCCTATACCCTTTCCTCCCAGACTATCTTTTAAAATACTTCTTCTGTAAATAATGGTAAAACTAAGATGACCCCCCCCCCCCCCCCACACACACACACACATTATGTTTCTTTATATTAGTGCTATTTCATGTGAAAATGTATTCTGTCATGCATATGTTCAGACATGCCCACTTCTGTACTCATCAGTCAATGTTTGCATATTCATTGTTGACTAGTACTCAACATCCACTTTCTCCTTGAATGCATTTAAATGAGGCGGAAGTATGAGCACAGTGCATCAGCGTGTGGCGATTGCTTATTGTGTGCCAAATGTATATGACATCTGTTTTATTTATGAAGTGTGTTATGCTACAGTATATGTCATTGTCAATATGACCTTTTTGATTTTTATCAAAGTTTATATCAAAGCCACTTTACCATTTCTCCTCGTTATGTTTGAGCTCAAAATGACCTCCGGGGTCAAGATTGGGGTGAAGATTTTTCTAGGTGCAGATCTAGGATCAGCTTGCCCTCCCCAATCATACCCTTAACTATTAGCGGGGGGAAATGCTAAACTGACCAAAGATCAGCATCTAAGGGGCAACTTTTTGGAATCAATGCTGCAATCTACTCCTCAGGTTCATCCAGAGGTCGGCCTCACAGCACAGGAGCAGATGTACCTGCTGTATGATGTCAAAGTCGCGTGTCATCAGAACATCTCCACACACAACCCTGCAGGTGGGAAAACACTGACTTACGTACATCATTTTACTCTTTGGGCAGCATAGGTCATTTACAACCTTTTGTTTGTTTGTGTAATCGGTACCCACTAAGCAGATGATTGGTCTACCTCGCTTTAGCAGAGCCCCATTGGCCAGCGTGTTTCCGGGTGGATCCAGACAGACCTTTATGGTAACCGTAGCAGCCCGCCATACTTCAATCCCGTCTGGAGAGACCAAATCCCATAACTTTACGTGTTTTCGTCTCCCGCGTATTGGAAAAGGGGTTTGGGTTTTGAGAGACGGGCAAACACTAGCCTGCTCCACGTCTGCCCACGTTCTCCTAGGCTTCACTCAGTCAGAGGTTGGAGTTGGTGAAAGAGACTGGATGTGGTGCTGTTGCATGTACACTGACAACGCTGAACTCCTTGCATTTCTCACATTGTCAGTCAATGCTCAACATGCGATTTACTGAATTGAGTAATGCTTCATGCAAAAAATTTGTATTCTGATATTTATCCAAATTATTTCTCACCCCCCCCCCCCCCCCCCCCCCCGAATTATTATAATATATTTTTAATTGCGGTAACTTGAGACAACTTTCTATACAGCATGGATGAAAACTACAATTGGCAGAAGTGGTCTTTGGGAAAAATAACTGGGATTATGGCAACCACTAAAAACACTTAATATTCTCATATTCTCTTGAAGAGCGGAGGGAGGCACTTCTTGAAAAGCCTTTATTTACTTGGACTACCACTGCAGTTTGATTAGACAAAGATGACTTAAGATCACAGATATTATGCTGTGTCTCTCCCTAGCCACGGAATCTGTGGGTGCTGAAAGGAGGATTTATTCCATTAATTTGAATCTGTGCCAATTTGCCAGCCCCAACCCTGCGGTTGTTTCTCTTTCTGGCTGCTGCACTCCATGTTATTATCCTCCGTGTGTCCGCCCACATTCTGTAGCAGTGTGAGAGCTGGATAAAAACAAAGCGCTTTGTGTGTTTGATCCAGAATCTACCAGTCGTTAAAACCAGGTGGGAGATTAGAAATGTCAGAACGTAAACAGATATTGGAGCATAATGGATAATTAGTTTGTTTATTGTTTGGTGACAGTCTATAGAGTAAGGAAATCCTGGTTACTTAGAAAAACAGACCAGCTTCTGATACCCATCCAAATTTAGTCATGACAGAAGTCTTATGGTTTCACTGGGAGGCATTATGAAAATACAGTTTGCTATATACTCTGAGAGATGCAGAAATGACTGTAACACTTTATTTTAAGGGTCCATTATAAAACATTTATAAGGCATTTACAAACAGTTTGCCCACCATTTAGTAATCATTATTCCCACGTTTGTAAAGGTTAGTTAGCTAGTTATTCACACACGTGTGTGTGTGTGTGTGTGTGACCTTTTGCCACATTTCAGGCTTCAAACATAAAGATATAAAACTGTATTTTTTTGTGAAGAATCAACAACAAGTGGGACACAATCATGAAGTGGAACGACATTTATTGGATATTTCATCATTAGTCATTTAGGTCAACATTGGATCATTCAGAGATCCTCACTGAACTTCTGGAGAGAGTTTGCTGCACTGAAAGTAAAGGGGCTGAATAATTTTGCACGCCCAATTTTTCAGTTTTTTATTTGTTAAAAAAGTTTGAAATATCCAATAAATGTCGTTCCACTTCATGATTGTGTCCCACTTGTTGTTGATTCTTCACAAACAAATACAGTTTTATATCTTTATGTTTGAAGCCTGAAATGTGGCAAAAGGTCGCAAAGTTCAAGGGGGCCGAATACTTTCGCAAGGCACTGTATATATATATACACACAACATGACCAAAAGTGTGTGGACTTGCTTCCATTCAGCCACAAGAGCATTAGTGATGTCGGGCACTGATGTTGGGCGATTAAGGCCTGGCTTGCAGTCGGAGTTCCAATTAATCCCAAAGGTGTTCAATGGGGTTGAGGTCAGGGCTCTGTGCAGGCCAGTCAAGTTCTTCCACACCGATTTCGACAAACCATTTCCGTATGGACCTCACTTGTCATGCCGGAACAGGAAAAGGCCTTCTCCAAACTGCTCGCCACAAAGTTGGAAATACAGAATCGTCTAGAATGTCATTGTATGTTGTGGCGTTAAGATTTCCCTTCACTGGAACTAAAGGGCCTAGGCCGAATCATGAAAAACAGCCCCAGACCATTATTCCTCCTTCACCAAACTTTACAGTTGTCACTATGGTAGGTAGCGTTCTCCTGGTAGCCGCCAGCTTCGTCCGTCAGACTGCCAGATAGTGAAGTGTGATTCTTCACTCCAGAGAACGTGTTTCAACTGCTTCAGAGTCCAATGGCGGTGAGCTTTACACCACTCCAGCTGACACTTAGCATTGCGCATGTGGATCTTAGGCTTGTTTGCGGCTGCACGAACAGTTCTTGTGCTGACATTGCTTCCAGAGGCAGTTTGGATCTTGGTAGTGAGTGCTGCAACCGAGGACAAATGATCTTTATGCGCTTCAGCACTTGACGGTCCCGTTCTGTGAGCTTGTGTGGCCTACCACTTTGCTGCTGAGCCGTTGTTGCTCTTAGACGTTTCCACTTCACAATATCAGCACTTACAGTTGACCCAGGCAGCTCTAGCAGGGCACAAATTTGACGAACTGACTTGTTGGAAAGGTGGCATCCTATAGTAAGGCCATTCTACTGCAAATGTTTGTCTATGGAGATTGCATGGCTGTGTGCTCGATTTTATACACCTGTCAGCAATGGGTGTTGCTGAAATAGCCAAATCCACTAATTTGAAGGGTTGTCCACATACTTTTGTGTATATGTAGTATATTTCCTTAAACATCCTGTGTGGCGTGCTTATTCTTTTACCAGGTGTAGCTGGAATGTTTACCAATCTATTTGTGAGAAATTACACTGGTCTCTCAACATTTATAAACTATAAATAGTGCTCACTTTAGATTAGGGACTGCAAAAGGACTTTACTAATCATTAGTAAATGGTTTTGTCGTGGAAATTCTTACACAGGGACACCTCAAAGTCAATCTTAAATGAATCATTGTTTTATTGTCAGCACGCTGGGAGGTTCCAACCAATTCAATGCACCATAGTACACATATCAATCAGCAGCTCTCCATGGGCAGACCCAGCAGTTGTCTTATATACGGCTATACGCAGACAAGTCATATTTGCATGATTTAGCATAATTACTTAATCATTACCGTTTTGTTTCATTCATGTGACCGACGAATACCGGTTCCAAACGTGTGACAGATCAATACCCCACGAGGCTTCTTTCTCTCTTAGCTGAGACCTTGAAACTGAGATATCTTTAGTTTGTTCTCAAAACGCGGTCTGGGCGTACTGCCAAATTGCAGCTACTGATAGTGAGGATTTGTACAGTCAGTGTCACGAATCCCGTTTCCTGAGTCTGATATTTGCCAGTGTTCTGTCCTGGAGTGTTTTTTTCCGGCGTCCTGGAACGCACCCTGTCTGGTTGCCGGGCAATGTAGCCAGTTGGGAGTTCTGATTACCCGCACCTGTATCACATCAGCTATCTGCACACCTGGTCCTGATCATCATCTCTCCTCTTCATAAGCCCGGACCTGACAACCATTCCCTGCCGGATCGTTAGCCATGAACAGTATGTTGTGCCATAGTATCAGCCTCAAGTTGGATAGAATTTGTTTTGTTGTTTTGTACGTCTTGCTTGCCTTAAACTTACCTCCGTTTGTTCTGTCTTCAGTTACTCACCCGGATCATTTACCCCATTCCCGCCTGGTCGTCGGAGGATTCCGCTTCCCCATTGGATCCACCTATTTACTCCCATCAACTCACCACCGCTGCCCGCTACGCCACCTGGATATATCTACCCATTCACATTCACTTGTAAATAAATACTCACCTTCTTCCTACTCTCCTTGTCCTGGTCTGCTTCTGGGTTCAATTTTGAAGAAACGTGACAGAACGATCCGGCCAAGGATGAACCCAGCGGACCTGGACTCCGTTTGCCATGCCATTACCCAGCAGGAGAAGATGTTGGGACAACACAACACGGCGCTACACGAGATAGCAGGTTCAATCCGGAACTTATCGGATCGATTTACGAGTATCCAGGATCAGCTCAGGTTGCCGGCGGATCATCCACCACCTGTTTCACCCATATCACCTGCCGATTCGGGAGCAGGTTCCTTCCGTGAGCCCAAGGTTCCGACACCGGAGAAGTATGAGGGAGATCTGGGAGGATGCCGTTCATTTCTTTTACAGTGTGGGTTAGTTTTTGATCTGCAGCCCTACTCTTACGCCACAGATAAGGCTAGGATAGCTTTTGTTATTGAGCTGCTGCGTGGTAGAGCTCTGGAATGGGCTTCAGCTGTTTGGGAACGACGAGACACATGCATGACGTCATACCAGGGTTTCACGGCAGAGATGAGAAAGCTTTTTGACCATCCAGTCCGAGGTAAGGACGCAGCTAAACGTTTGTTCTCTCTTTGCCAAGGAGCTCGCAGTGTGGCAGACTTTGTGATAGAATTCAGGACATTGGCTGTGGAGAGTGGTTGGAATGAGGAATCACTACAAGCGTTTTTTTACCAGGGGTTGTCGGAGCAACTCAAGGACGAGCTGATCTCTTATCCAGAGCCTAGTGACCTAGACAGCTTGGTCACTTTATCTATTCGGGTAGATAATAGAGTCCGAGAGAGAAGGAGGCAGAAGCAGTGGGGTCCATCCAATCAATCAGCAACTCTGTTACCATTCGGTTCAGGAAGTGAACCAGAACGTATTGATCGTTATTCACCACACAGGATTAGTGGAGGGGTCTTGCCACCAGATCCTGAACCAATGCAAGTGGGGAGACACGGGCTAACTAAGGAGGAGCGCCAACGTAGACGTGAGACCAACAGCTGTCTCTACTGTGGTAGCTCAGGACATTACATCTCCGCTTGTCCACAGCACTCGTTAAACTGCCCGGCTCGCTAGTTTTGGGAGGAATTTTAGCGAGCCAGTTTCAACCTCTCAAGAATCCTGTCAGACCCCGTTTTCCAGCGACCCTTATGAATAACGATCAGAGCTTAGAGATGAACGCTTTTATCGATTCAGGTGCCGATGGCAGCTTTATTGATGCCGACTTGGTGGAACAGCTGGGGCTTTCCAAGGAGCAATTGCCGGAAGCCATTGAAGCAACCACTCTGAACGGCAGTAGTCTGGCACGGATCACTATGAGGACTGAACCGGTTAAGATGTTGTTGTCGGGGAATCATTCAGAATTTATCTCCTTCTTCATTCTGTCCTCGCCCCATGTTCCTCTGGTTCTTGGTTACCCCTGGCTAAAGGAACACAATCCCTCGTTTGATTGGGTGACGGGGAAGATAACTAGTTGGAGCATTGATTGTCATGCTAACTGTCTTAGGACTGCCTGTTCTCCTGCCGTTTCCAGTCAGGTCAGTGCCTCTGCTCCTCCTGATTTGTCCCTGGTTCCAGAAACATATCACGAGTTGGGTGAAGTATTCAGTAAACAGAAGGCTCAGTCCCTTCCTCCCCACCGACCTTATGACTGTGCGATTAATCTGTTTCCTGGAGCCGCCTTTCCCAAGGGACGGTTATACAGTATCTCTCGACCTGAACGTGAGGCCTTGGAGACCTACATCAAGGAGTCTCTAGCTGCAAGTCTCATTCGGCCTTCGTCATCACCTCTGGGAGCAGGATTTTTTTTTGTGAGCAAGAAGGACGGCTCTCTTCGACCGTGTATTGATTATCGGGGTTTGAATGATATTACGGTCAAGAACAAGTATCCCCTGCCCTTGATGACCTCGGCTTTCGATTCTTTACAGGGTGCTACGGTTTTTACGAAGCTTGATTTACGTAATGCTTATCATTTGGTTCGGATCAAGGAGGGGGACGAGTGGTTGACTGGGTTCAATACTCCGATGGGACATTTCGAGTACCAGGTGATGCCGTTTGGACTGACCAACGCTCCTGCTGTGTTCCAAAGTATTGTGAATGACGTTCTGAGAGATATGATTGGTATTTTTGTGTTCGTTTACCTGGATGATATCCTCATCTTCTCGAAGGAGCTTTCTAGCCACATTCAGCATGTCAAGCAGGTCCTGCAGCGGTTATTGGAGAACCGTCTGTTCGTGAAGGCTGAGAAGTGCGATTTTCACGCCCACACGACGTCCTTCCTCGGGTACATCATCTCCAGGGGAGAGATCAAGATGGACCAAGAGAAGGTTCGGGCGGTTCGGGATTGGGTCCAGCCCGGTACGAGATTGCAGCTCCAGAGATTCCTGGGGTTTGCGAATTTTTATCTGAGGTTTATCCGTGATTACAGCCGGGTGGCCGTCCCTTTAACTGTACTGACGTCTTGCACCAGAAAGTTCTGTTGGTCTCCTGAGGCAGACCGAGCATTTCGAGATTTGAAGAGCCGATTCACCAACGCCCCGATTCTCTCTCAACCTAACACTTCCCGTCAGTTCGTTGTGGAGGTGGATGCGTCTGATGTGGGGGTGGGCGCCATCCTGTCCCAGCGTAGCTCCACTGACGGTAAACTCCATCCCTGCGCCTTCTACTCTTGTCGTCTTTCTCCAGCTGAAAGAAACTACGATGTGGGTAACCGGGAGCTTCTCGCTGTGAAGCTCGCCTTGGAGGAGTGGCGTCACTGGTTGGAGGGAGCGGAGCAACCGTTTGTGGTCTGGACTGACCACAAGAATCTGGCTTACGTGCAATCAGCTAAACGTCTCAACTCCCGTCAGGCCCGGTGGGCTTTGTTTTTTGGACGCTTCAATTTTTCCCTGACGTTCCGACCTGGGTCGAAGAACGGGAAGGCGGACGCCCTGTCCCGGATGTTCTCCAAGACGGAGGAGAGTGGGGCCAAGACTGAGACGATTCTTCCCCAGAACGTTGTCGTGGGAGCCGTTACATGGAGGATTGAGGAGGAGGTGATGGCGGCTCTTCGGACATAGCCCGGGCCCGATAACGGTCCCCCGGCCGGTTGTTCGTGTCTGAGTCGGTTCGTTCTGCTGTCCTTCAGTGGTCCCACGCCAGCAAGATAGCTTGTCACCCTGGTGTTGCTCGGACTATGGCGTTACTGCGCAGACGATTTTGGTGGCCTGCCATGGGAGAAGATACCCGGAGGTTTGTTGCCGCTTGTCCTGTTTGTGCGCAGAATAAGAGTACCAATCGGGCCAGCTCTGGGCTTCTTCACCCCTTACCTATTCCCCGGCGACCTTGGTCGCATCTGGCCCTGGATTTTGTCACGGGGTTGCCCTCTTCTGTTGGTAACACGGTTATTCTGACCATTGTGGATAGATTCAGCAAGTTTGCCCACTTTGTTCCCCTCTCCAAGCTGCCTTCTGCCACTGAGACGTCCGAGATCCTGGTTAGGGAGGTGTTCAGGGTCCACGGGTTGCCCTGTGACATTGTTTCTGACCGTGGTCCTCAGTTTACCTCTGCTGTCTGGAAGTCCTTCTGTTTGGCCATTGGAGCTACAGTCAGTCTCACATCTGGATTTCACCCCCAATCTAATGGTCAGGCGGAGAGAGCCAACCAGAAGATGGAGTCCACGCTGCGCTGTCTTGTTTCCTCTGATCCCACCTCTTGGTCCTCTCAATTACCCTGGGTCGAGTATGCTCATAATACTCTCCCTTCATCTGCCACTGGGATGTCTCCCTTCCAGTGCCTGTACGGTTACCAACCTCCCTTGTTTCCTTCTCAGGAGCGGGATCTCTCGGTTCCTTCTGTCCAGACCCATATTCGTCGTTGCCACCGCACCTGGCATCGGGCCAGGAAGGCCCTCCTTAAGGTTTCTGACCGGTATCAGATCCAGGCGAATCGTCGCCGTATTCCTGCCCCCGCTTATACCATTGGAGATAAGGTTTGGTTGGCTACACGGGATCTTCCTCTACGGACTGAGTCGAGGAAACTGTCACCGAAGTTCATTGGTCCGTTTGTAGTGGAGAAGATCATTAATCCTGTTGTGGTCCGACTCAAGTTGCCTGCTACACTAAGAGTACATCCCACCTTTCATGTCTCCTGCCTCAAGCCGGTTCTCCTCAGTCCTCTGTTGCCCCCTCCTCCTCGGATGAAGGTGGTCCTGTCTACACAGTGCGCCGCATCATGGACTCCAGACGGCGGGGTCGAGGGTTCCAGTATTTAGTGGATTGGGAAGGATATGGTCCTGAGGAGAGGAGTTGGATTCCTCGGCGTCAGATCCTTGACGATGACCTGCTTCGTGACTTTTACCGCCTCCACCCTGGCGCTCCGGGTAGTCCGCCCGGTGGCGTTCGTCGGAGGGGGGGTACTGTCACGAATCCCGTTTCCTGAGTCTGATATTTGCCCGTGTTCTGTCCTGGAGTGTTTTTTTCCGGCGTCCTGGAACGCACCCTGTCTGGTTGCCGGGCAATGTAGCCAGTTGGGAGTTCTGATTACCCGCACCTGTATCACATCAGCTATCTGCACACCTGGTCCTGATCATCATCTCTCCTCTTCATAAGCCCGGACCTGACAACCATTCCCTGCCGGATCGTTAGCCATGAACAGTATGTTGTGCCATAATATCAGCCTCAAGTTGGATAGAATTTGTTTTGTTGTTTTGTACGTCTTGCTTGCCTTAAACTTACCTCCGTTTGTTCTGTCTTCAGTTACTCACCCGGATCATTTACCCCATTCCCGCCTGGTCGTCGGAGGATTCCGCTTCCCCATTGGATCCACCTATTTACTCCCATCAACTCACCACCGCTGCCCGCTACGCCACCTGGATATATCTACCCATTCACATTCACTTGTAAATAAATACTCACCTTCTTCCTACTCTCCTTGTCCTGGTCTGCTTCTGGGTTCAATTTTGAAGAAACGTGACAGTCAGCCACTTGCATGAACACAGAAATTGGTTCTTAGAACAGCACATGAATAAAAGACAGACATTTGTTATAAGAAAAGCACAAACATAAAAATTCCCATTACAGTTTAGAAATGTGAGTAATGATTAATAAATGGTGGACACACCATTTTTATAAATGCTGAATAAATGGTTTATTTTGGACCCTAAAAATGTTACCGAAATCACATCAATGAAACCACTTATTGGCTAAATGATATTCTGCCTTTCATAGGAGTAAAATAAATAAAAAAATTACAAACATTATATTACCCCACTTCCCCTCAATCAGTGGTGTATTTGTCTGTTGTATTTGGTTTTTCCAGATAATTTAACCCAGATCTAAATGATAACAGATAATTCTGTTCCCCTATAAGACTGTGTTCCCTTTGCCCCATTTAAAATTGAAATCTGTGATTGGTTCATTCCATTTGAGTCTTTAAATGTAGGATATATAGCAATTATATAGCTTTGATTCCGAGAATGTTCCTTTTAAGGCAATGGCCCAATTCTAATCATTACTGCCCGGTGATCTCTCGTTCAACCATCAATACGGGCTAAGATCACTCACGCACCTGATCTCAGTTGCATCCATCATTAGCCATCCTATTACCTCTCTCTCGGTGTTATCAAAGGTCGGAGTTCACTTCAAGCCTGCAAATTGAGCAGACTAAGGACGGATGTATCTACAGCATTTGAGAATCATTCTGTACACCTGAAATAAAGTATTTCCTCATTTACCAGGACAAATATACAGTGGCAATTTTCCCGATACATTTTATGTACTGAAAACCCATGAGTAAAAACATGTTTTTTTGTTTATAATTTATTTAGTCCATTAATTATAACTTGGTTTAATACAGTAGGCCTATGGACATTTTCAAGAGGAAAATCAGATATTGAAGTTGAATTCACCGATTTTGAGCGCATCATGCCAAAATTTCATAAAGTAGATGTCTCAACTGTTGACTCATTTATACTCGCTTATTTGTCCTATTCAGTCTGAAGGCCTTGTTTATCACACGTGCTAGCCTATTGGCCACGTTATGACTGACTTGTGATCACTGTCCTTGCTAGTTTGATTGTATTGACATTCCCAGCCTTAGTTAGTCATCTGTTTTTGTTCAAAATATTGGGTCATTGAAACTGAAACATCCCAAATGGGTGGAGGAAACAAACAATGTACCAGACCATCTGTGATTTACAACCAGGTACATTTATTTGTGGTTCCAAAAATATTGCTATTTGTAAATTATATTAATCATGCATTGAACTGCGTCCATTTATTCTGCCAACAATGCCTTACTTTCTACTTCATGGAATTTTGAGTCAAATAGAACCTATTTTTAAAACTTCATGAAATTGGTTTTGAAGTATAAACTGGGAATTTGATCTTTTTGACTGATATTATCATTGTCGGTTTCATGTCTTCAACGTAGTTTAAAAAAATGTCAGTTCCACCTTTAAGGTACAGTGCCTTGCGAAAGTATTCGGCCCCCTTGAACTTTGCGACCTTTTGCCACATTTCAGGCTTCAAACATAAAGATATAAAACTGTATTTTTTTGTGAAGAATCAACAACAAGTGGGACACAATCATGAAGTGGAACGACATTTATTGGATATTTCAAACTTTTTTAACAAATCAAAAACTGAAAAATTGGGCGTGCAAAATTATTCAGCCCCTTTACTTTCAGTGCAGCAAACTCTCTCCAGAAGTTCAGTGAGGATCTCTGAATGATCCAATGTTGACCTAAATGACTAATGATGATAAATACAATCCACCTGTGTGCAATCAAGTCTCCGTATAAATGCACCTGCACTGTGATAGTCTCAGAGGTCCGTTAAAAGCGCAGAGAGCATCATGAAGAACAAGGAACACACCAGGCAGGTCCGAGATACTGTTGTGAAGAAGTTTAAAGCCGGATTTGGATACAAAAAGATTTCCCAAGCTTTAAACATCCCAAGGAGCACTTTGTAAGCGATAATATTGAAATGGAAGGAGTATCAGACCACTGCAAATCTACCAAGACCGCTGGTCAGCGCTGGTCAGATGAAACCAAAATCAGATTCAAATTCAGTTTTTGATTTGTTAAAAAAGTTTGAAATATCCAATAAATGTCGTTCCACTTCATGATTGTGTCCCACTTGTTGTTGATTCTTCACAAAAAATACAGTTTTATATCTTTATGTTTGAAGCCTGAAATGTGGCAAAAGGTCGCAAAGTTCAAGGGGGCCGAATACTTTCGCAAGGCACTGTATTTCAGTGTCTGCACATGGGACCCACCTGGCAAGTGATCCCAAACCCCAATATGGCACATTTCCTGTCTGTCAGTTTAAATTAATACAACGTGCTTTGATGTCTCAAATGATAATGTGACTCAACCCAGCTATAATCAGATCCAATTTGGCTCTGAGATAATGAAGTATGACATCATACGCATAGGAAGGCTACTGCAGCTGAGACACTGAAATATACAAATATCTACTATTTAGACCTGGATTGCAATTAGGGTTGGAAACCTTCCGGTAAATTTCCGGGGGGTTTCTGGGAATTTTCCATGGGAAGTTAAGCCCGGGAATTTGGGGAACTTTACTTAAATTCATCAAAAAAGTTAGCTTATAACAGTGAACCTTTTTTGTGGGAAGCACATAAGGCAATTCTAGGTTGTATGGCATATGTTGGTTAAACTATCCCCAATTCAATGGAATTACAACCCTTTGCATGCACAGTGCATTCTTCCATCACATGTACAGCTGATTCTCAAAATCTTGCACAAGTATGAGATGCTATTGAGCCCACACTACTACACTGTCTGAGCCAGGGACTACATGCTTTCTGGTAAGTTTAGATTACAATACTGGGTGGGGTGAATATATTTTATATTACATAATTTTTTTGTTAACTATTAAATTGTAGCCTACAACAAGGTGTGTTTAAATAATTTTTTAACTTGTAAACAATTTCTGCTAGTTAGTTTTTGCTACCATGTGGGGTTTAGCTTGCTTGATCCTGTTAACTGAGGAGTGTTAATTCACCTGTTTCCATACATGTTTCATTTAAAAACATTTGTCTTAAAAGGAGTTGTTTAATCTAACTGCTTAACTATTTATCTGTACATGGAATTGTATTTGTTTTGTTTTTTTACTCTTTTTTTCCTAAGCTTTACAGGAAAATGCCACGGGCACTATCTGATGTGTGGAGACATTTCACTGCAGCTAATGTAGAAGGAAAAGCTGTGTACATTTGCAAATACTGTGCCAAATCATATGTGAAGAATACAACAAAGATGCAGAATCATCTGGTCAAGTGCATAAAGTTCCCTCAGCGCTCACAACAAGCATCCTCTGACAAAAGTCCCTCTACTTCTATTCGAGTTGAAAATTCTGAATTAGACCTTATCAATAGCAACAGTTCATGGTCCTACTGGAATCTGAAGTATTTTTTTTACTCAATAGAGGAACGTAGTCAGAGAAATGCTGATGAATGTCTTGCTCGAGCTGTGTATGAAAGTGGTTCACCTCTGATGCTCACAGGCAATATGTATTGGAAGAGATTTATGAATGTTCTTCGCCCAGCATACACCCCTCCAACCAGACATGCTTTGTCTACTCATTTGCTATATGCAGAGTTCAAGTGAAGGTCAAGCAAATCATAGAGAAAGCAGACTGTATTGCAATCATCTCTGATGGGTGGTCGAATGTTCATGGGAAAGGAATAATTAACTACATCATCTCCACCCCTCAACCAGTATTCTACAAGAGCACAGACACCAGGGACAACATACACACCCATCTGTACATTGTAGATGAGCTGAAGGAAGTCATCAATGACCTTGGACCACAGAAGGTATTTGCACTGGTGACAGACAATGCTGTGACCATGAAGGCTGCTTGGTCTAAAGTGGAGTCTTAACCTCACATCACACCAATTCGCTGTGCTGCTCATGCATTGAATCTGCTCCTCAAGGACATCATGGCACTGAAAACAATGTATACACTCTACAAGAGAGCCAAGGAAATGGTTAGGTATGTGAAGGGTCATCAAGTTATAGCAGCAATCTACCTCACCAAGCAAAGTGAGAAGAATAAGAGCACCACATTGAAGCTGCCCAGCAACACCCATTGGGGTGGTGTTGTCATCATGTTTGACAGTCTCCTGGAGAGGAAGGAGTCTCTCCAAGAAATGGCCATATCACAGTCTGCCGATATGGACAGCCCCATCAAGAGGATCCTCCAGGATGATCTATTTTTGGAGAGAGTGGTAAGCAGCCTGAAACTCCTGAAACCTACAGCAGTAGCCATTGCACAGATTGAGGGAGACAAAGCGATCCTGTCTGATGTTCAGACTCTGCTTGTAGATGTAAGAAGAAATTCGTACTGCCATGCCCACTATACTGTTGCTCCAAGCAGAGGAAACTGCAGTTCTGAAATACATCACAAAGCATGAAGACTTCTGCCTGAAGCCCATACAAGCCACAGCATACATGTTGTACCCCAAGTATGCTGGCAAGAGCATCCTGTCTGGTCCAGAGATCAACAAGGCCTATGGTGTCATCACTACTGTGTCTCGTCACCTTAGCCTGGATGGGGGCAAGGTTCTTGGCAGTCTGGCGAAGTACACTTCCAAACAAGGGCTTTGGGATGAAGATGCAATATGGCAGTCATGCCAATATATCTCATCAGCCACCTGGTAGAAGAGACTTTGTGGATCTGAGGCTCTGTCACCTGTTGCCTCAATCATCCTCCAAATCCCACCAACATCAGCCGCCTCAGAGCACAACTGGTCCTTGTTTGGGAACGCACCCACCAAAGCACGCAAGAAGCTGACCAATACAAGGGTTGAGAAATTGGGGGCCATCCTGGCAAATTTGAGGCTTTTTGAGCCTGACGACGAGCTATCCTCAACAAGGTTGGAAAGTGACCGTGAAGATGAGGTGGACATTGAGGTCCGGGGAGAAGACATGGAAGCATGAGAGGAAGACAACCAAAGCTTTAGTTTCTAGTTTCATTTTACAGATGTATATTGAAAATGTTTTTGGGAGATGCGATGGCTCATTGGGGATCATTCAATATTCCCTTTCTTTTGTTGTTCAGTGAAATCATCCCATGTGAAGAGGCAACTCATTTAATTAAAGTTCAATTCGTAACTAAATTGTTTTTATTTCTATTTGAAGGATTGAATCATTTGCAATTGTCTACGTATGATAAGGTAAAGGGTTAATGTTTCTGTCTCCATATACGGTAAATATATCCAATGCAAAAAACATCTACATTTAAATGATATTGATATTAATTCCCATATATTCCCGTTAATTCCCACTGAAAGTTTCCACCTCTGAACATTCCTGAAAATGTGCAACCCTAATTGCAATCATAAGATTTATTAATTTATTTAAATCTATTTACTTCTTATTTTTTCTCTTAGTCTCAGCTTGCATCCCAAATGGCACTAAAGGTAGTGCACTATAAAGGGAATAGGGTGCCATTTGTGACACACTCCCACCCTAGTCACTTGTTTCACTGAACCATCAGGAGGGCTAGCTGACAAAAGACGACAACCTATTACTCCTAGTGCTCTCCCACTAGCCTACTCATCTGGTGGACAGATGGTGTGTGTGTGTATATATAGCTGTAATGACTATGAGCAATGTTTTTCCACTTGTCGCTAATGAGTGACTCATAAGCTTTGTCTTTCCATCTCACACTCTCATCATGGAATATAGATTAATATTAGAAATGTGTTTAATCAAGGGAGCGGAGGTTTAAATATACATAGTGGGAGAAAGAGTTTTTGTCCATGGAGCCGATATGTAGTACATTTATCCTTCTTCAGCTTGTTTCATTGATGATGTGGACTGAGTGCACACTGCTGGATATTTGCCCTTTCTTAAATTGAGTGGATCAATGTCCAGTGTCTGCAAGATCACCAGCACTTACCATTGACAGGCACAAAAGCAACAAGTCAATGAAACCTTTCAATGATAATGCCTTGAGTTCAATAGCAATGATTTCTTTTAAGTTCAGATTTATCCTAAGGGAGTGGCAATGATATTTGGCCTGGGAGCCTCCGTTCCTTTGATGACGATACCCTCTAACACAATGTCCAAATAATGTCACTTATGAAAATAAAAGCCTAAAATATCTACATCACATATATTGATGTTTGTAATTGTGAAGATTTTAGGTTTTATAAAAACCTCGGTTTTTTTCTGTTCACTTCCACGTCCAGACAAGTGCTTGCTGATTACTCATTGGACCATATATGAATGTTCTGGGAGCCTAAACCTACAGTTTAAATAAGTCAATTTATCACAGGCAATTAAGTCACTAAGTTGAGAGCCAGTGAGAAGGTCTGTGAGAGGGGTTTGTTCATGCAGGAACAGTCATGTACAGTATTGGTTTTTACATAAGAGTGTAAAATAACAGGAAGGATAAACCAATATCATAATATGCCTTCCAGATATCGATATCAAACACAAATAAACATATCACAATATGAATTGCTCATATCGGTATCAAGTGAAATCTACATCATATTTAA
The DNA here is from genome assembly GCF_002021735.2 of Oncorhynchus kisutch. Classification (NCBI taxonomy): domain Eukaryota; kingdom Metazoa; phylum Chordata; class Actinopteri; order Salmoniformes; family Salmonidae; genus Oncorhynchus; species Oncorhynchus kisutch. The sequence continues at coordinate 14,422,852 of NC_034178.2, read as the reverse complement.
TTCAGTATTGGTGCCCACCACTTATATTACCTAACTCCCCTTTCCCACTATGTATCCAGATGACCTTTGTGCCCCTGGCTGGGATGGTCTGATCTGTTGGCCTCAGGGATCCCCCGGAGCGCTAACCAAGGTCCCCTGCCCCAGCTACATCTACGACTTCAACCATCAAGGTATTGGGGTACAGATAGGCTATACTCATGGGGCCATATTTATTAAGTGTTTGCACTGGGTGCAAAGTTTGCACTTTTTTTGGGGGGGGGGGGGGGATGTACACTGAGTATACAGGACATTTTAAGAACACCCGCTCTTTCCATGACACTACCAGGTGAATCCAGGTGAAGGCTTTGATCCCTTCTTTATGTAACTTGTTAAATCCACTTCAATCAGTGTAGATGAGGAGGGAGGAGACAGGTTAAATAAAGATTTAAGCCTTGGGACAATTGAGACCTGGATTGTGTATGTGTGCCATTGTGAGGGTGAAATGGGCAAGACAAAAAAAATGTAATTGCCTTTGAACGGGGTATGGTAGTAGTTGCCAGGCGCACCAGTTTGTGTCAAGAACTGCGACGCTGCTGGGTTGTTCAAGCTCAACCGTATCCCCGGGGGGAACAGAGGCGGGGTGACCCACTTTGTTGTTGTTTGAAATGAGGATTCTAGCTTCAATGTTTTACTTCTGAGCTGGTGCAAACCCTTAGTAAATCGGGCCCATGGTAACAATTGAATATACAGAATACCGTTTTAACTGCAGTACCATTGTGTTAAAACCCTGTGTGTTGCATTATGTGGTCATTATATGGAGAGAAGCAATGTACATGTAATGGATTTGACGTATTGAATGGTTTGATGAGCATGAAAACGATGTAAACCATATCCCGTGGCCATCTCAGTCACCAGACTTCAACCCAAATGAACACTTATGGGAGATTCTAAATCAAATCAAATTTTATTTGTCACATACACATGGTTAGCAGATGTTAATGCGAGTGTAGCGAAATGCTTGGAGCGGTGCCAGAGACCACGCTTTCTACCACCATCAACAAAACACAATTATAGAATTTCTCATTGAAGAATGGTGTCGCATCCCTCATATAGAGTTCCAGTCACTTGCAGAATCCACTCCAAGGTGCGTTGAAGCTGTTCTGGCTCGTGGCGGCCCAACACCCTATTAAGACACTTTATGTTGGTGTTTCCTTTGTTTTGGCAGTTAACTGTATGCTGCAATGTTAATGACCAGACTGTGTGTGTGTGTGTGTGTGTGTGTGTGTGTGTGTGTGTGTGTGTGTGTGTGTGTGTGTGTGTGTGTGTGTGTGTGTGTGTGTGTGTGTGTGTGGTGTCTGTGCCTGTGTCTGTGTGTATGTCCAGGTCATGCATACAGGAAGTGTGATGTCAACGGTTCCTGGGTTTCTGTGGAGGGGTTGAACCGAACATGGTCCAATTATTCCGACTGCTTAAAATTCCTTTTACCTGGTCAAGAGGAGGAAAAGGTAATCCCAATCACCACTTCAGTCACACCTAAGACTCCAATTAACATGGTTGTGGTTGCAGACTTGACTCATGACAATGCTTGAGTTGCTCTGACTCATGCTAACAGCGGAGCTACACTGGGGCGTCGGGAGCACAGGCAGCTAGCATAGAAGCTAAAAACCAAACCTTTTTCCCGGCGTAAACAGTGAAGCAGGCCTATAACATATCCATTTCTCTCTAGCAGGACTTCTTTGACCGGCTGTACGTCATGTACACCATTGGATATGCACTGTCCTTCATCTCTCTTCTAGGGGCCATTGTCATCATAGGCTACTTCAGGTAAGACAGCCTTGTGTCCCAACGATTGGTCCTTTCTCCAGAAGTGTGCAGTTGTGCGCTCCTTCCCACAAATATAGTTTGCGTTATACCAGTCATTTCCTTTCGGTCTATGAAAGGAAGTGAACAAGTGCAGACCTTGGGAGAAAGGACATATATTGGGACGCAGATGTATGCCACTCGGTCTTTGCTCATCCATATATTTCTATGTGCTGCTCTATCCACCTGTGTAAATGGCACCGAGGTCATACAGCACTAAGCCTCAGCTGTTCATCACCATTTTCCAAAAACAGTCACGCATGTAAATGAGAAGTAAAAATAAAATGTCCTGGCCATCCTCTTGACTCATCTCCAAATTCTCTACGAGATTCCAATCTTTATTCACCCGCTCAACAACAAAAAAAACTGCCAGAGGTTTGTTGAATTCCCAATGTGTTATCACTCTGCTTTCAACCATCTAAAACCACAGCTAAATTCCAATGGAAAAACAATGTTCGATTTTTAGTTGTCACCTGAATGTGTTATCACTGCGCTTTCGACCATTTTAAAGCACAACAAAGTTCAAACGGGAACACAATGTCAGATATTTTGTATTTGTACAACAACTTAATGTGTTGTCACTGTGCTTCATCTAATAGTACAACCAAATGACCTCGATAACAGTTGAGATTACAATAAAAGTACACGTGCAAGCAAGTGCTCAATGCTGATCAAGATTCTGCACAGATTATTATTATAGCAATTGTAAAGATCTCCACAGACCTGCAACCTTTGCATGCTATTTTGACCATGAACACTTTCTTAGGCTAACATCAACATGTTACTCATTTTAAGTTTGAATAAACACTGCTACATTAGTTTGTAAGATAGCCTTAACTCTAGGTTATTTACTATATTACAAAATGATTATTGAATTGTGTTTGATTGACAACACAGCTAAATATCCATGTTTTAAAAGGATATCTAATGTTTGTATAGTTTCATCTGAGCCACTGGCTTAATCTTATTCTTTAACTTTTAATGTTGGCTTAGTTGGAGTCCTGAATCCAACATATCACTTGTTAACTTTTCGAAAAAAGTTAACAGGCTATTTACTGTATTGCAAAAACTGTATTGTGCCACTGACTTAGTCTGGCCTTAATTCTAGTTTTGTCTACAAATTAATCATTGACATGACATGGTATTCATGTCTCCAACTCAACCTAGAATCAAATGTAAAGAATAGGACTGTCATGATTCCCTAATAACAGAGTAAAACACCCCTTTGTACAAGTTAAAGAATAGATTTAGTTGGTTGAGTTGGAGACGTGAATCCAACAAATCGATGCTTTTCATTATGAGTTGTCAGTATTATGAATGCAGTTAGAGAAGGAGGTATTACTCTCAATCTTCCCTCAGTATTTCAACACAGATGCTGTTGAAAAAACCACCGTACACTGTAAAACAAACTCAAATGATCTGCGGGAAGTTGATTTGCGGTGAACCATTGTGATTTTTAAAAAACGTGGAATTTAGGGTATTTTACTCAATTCAGGTTATTGTCTTCAATGCAGTTGTATGTGTATTAACTGTACATTTCCACATTTCTTTCAACACAAACTAGGTTTGAATGCCGAAACAAACACTCTCTAGGTTTCTACTTAGTTTTTCTTAGCCACTGTCCTTTTGCTACTGCTTTGCTTTCTCTTTGGGGTTCCAGGCTGGGTAAAGCACGATGTGACAACTGCTGATGTGAAAGGGTTTTATAAAATACATTTCATTGGTCGAATATAGTGATTGTTGAGCCTTGAGTGTTTTACACCTGCCATGCAGACGCCTCCACTGCACTAGGAACTACATCCACATGCACCTGTTCGTGTCCTTCATGCTGCGTGCCGTCAGCATCTTTGTCAAAGACAAGGTGGTCCACACCAACGGAGGTCTGCAGGAGTTTGACACAGCGCTCATGGACAACTACAAGACCATCTCTGCTATGCCCCTTGACAACTCCCAGTTTGTGAGTACTGTAATGTTCTTCCCTTCCACTTCAAGGTCAGTTTGTTTGTTGTATGAAGTGCACTTAAAGGCTTGCGCTCAAGTGTCATCGCATAAATAACGGCACAACATAGCGGGGTTGATGAATACACATTGGATAAAATCGAAAATCGAAATCAAATGAAACGATATTGGTCACATTCACATATTTAGCAGATGTTATTATGGGTGTAGCGAAATGCTTGATTTCCTAGCTCCAACAGTGTAGTAATATCTGACAATACACAACAATACACACACATGTAAAAGAACGGAATTAAGGAATATAGAAATATTAGGGTGGTCAATATTGGAGTCCGGAGTATAAATATACAGTGCTTTCGGAAAGTATTCAGACCCCTTGACCCTTGGAGTCCCACAGATATGGAATCATGTAGTAACCAAAAAAGTGTTAACCTCTGCGCACGGAACCCGGTAGCAGGCTGAAATTCGACAACATACGGTGATCGCTACATAAATAGTCCTATTAAACATTAATGAAAATACAAGTGTCTCACATGTTTCAAAAGCCTAGAATCTTGCTAATCCAACTGCGTTGTCAGATTTAAAAAAGGATTTACTGGGAAAGTGCGATTATCTGAGGATAGAGCCCCATAAAAAACAACTTTCAACCAGCACATGCGTAACAAAATCACAAACTGCAATAAAATAAATTGGTTACCTTTGACAATCTTCCTCTGTTTGCAATCCCAATGCTCATTGTTACACAATGAATGTTTTTTTGTTTGATAAAATCAATTTCTATAGCCTAACACAAAACATTTTATGAACCACTTGTGTCGTGTATTCCGTCTCATTACATTTTCGATGACACATTCAAGGTAAATACACACACAGAACGTGACTTTTCCAGTCATGTTTGGTTTAATTGCAATCAACTGGTTTGTTTGTAACACAACCAAACCTGATGGGTCATTTTGCGGGACGTATTGACTGAAAGAAACCGATTTGAAGACAACAAGTAATGACATCATTGTGCACCAATGATTTGCCCGCTGTTTCGTTGATTGACTGTATTTTAACCCAATGACCACTGATCGTCTTGAAATCTAGCTGGGTAGATAGCCAATGAGCTGAGGTAAACGGCAATATGTAATGTTTATGTGTTGGAAGACCAACCCATGTAGTAAACTCCGGCGCAAAGAGGTTCATTCGCCATTGATGATTCATACCGGAAGGAGCAACGCATGTTGTGCACTGCATTGTTTTGGTAAAGCGCATATTCAGCTGTTTATATATCAATCCGTATGGCGACTAAGTCAGGAAAAGCTAAATCTAAGTCTAGATATACAGATGTACACACAATTTTAGAAGAAATTGATCGAGGACGATTCATTTAGCGATTCCCAAATGGAGGAATAGTTTTTGAACGGAGAGGACATTGTTTTGGACTGGTAAGTTCTTCTCATGCTAATGCTGCTGTTTGAAATTAATAATATAAAATATTATTTGTGAAATGAAATAGCCTATTTGAGGCTGTTGAGGGGCGGGCAGGCCCACAACAATGGCCAAAGTGAAATGGAGACAGTATATACAGCTGGTCTGTTGTAATATAATAAAGACAGTAGATCTAGCTGGTCTGTCATAATATAATAGGGTAAGTAGATCTAGCAGGTCTATAATAATATATTCAACTTTATGTTCCCTGTACTCTATATATATCTGTTTCTCTATATATATCTGTTTATTATACCTGTTGATACAGGGCTCATATATGAAAATATTCTAACTGAACATTTTATTTCACAGTGACACTGACTCTGAATGGGAGCCCCCAGTGCCAAGGTGTCCATCCCCCACTGAAGCTGGTTCATCTGCCCAAATGTATTTCTGCAGGCATGGATGTGCTACGGCACCTGGCATCAGCAGCATAATATTGTGTAGAGGACTGAGGGTCTTCCAAATATTGAAAGTGTTATTTTGTAAATGTATATTTTTATTTTAATTTTTTGGGGGGGGGGGTTAGAATACCATTTTGGTATTTTGTATATAGTTATTCCCTTCAAAATGTATAACTTCACCAATTTGGCCACTTGGGTACATTTGGGCTACTTGTGTGGGGCACCTGGGTGACTTCATGATAAATGTCATGTGGCACACTCATTTTGGAAGTTATCATTCTGAAACTTTGCACAATTACTGTTGCCCTCTTATATTTTTCGCTGAAATTGTCCCCATCATCCTATCTGAATGTTTGTTTTATCTTTTTCATTTTAAAGATGATACAACAATAAAAAGAAAAAACATGTTTTTTTTTCATTGTATTATCTAAACCAGATCTATTGTGTTATATTCTCCTACATTCAATTCACATTTACACAAACTTCAGAGTGTTTTCTTTCAAACAGTACCAAGAATATGCATATCCTTGGTTCTGTGCCTGAGCTCCAGGCAGCTAGATTTGGGTATGTCTTCAGGTGGAAATTGAAAAAAAGTAGGGGGGTAGCTCTGAGAGGTTAAACAAATCACTTTTAGATTCTTCAAAGTAGCCACCCTTTGCCTTGTTGACCGCTTTGCACACTCTTGGCATTCTCTCTCAACCAGCTTCACTTTGAAGGCTTTTTCAACCGCAGACCACGTGTTATCCACGCCAGCCCAGGGCCTCCACATCATACGGGATCATCTGAGACCAGCCACCCAGACAGCTGATGTAACTGTGTGTTTGTACAACCAAATAATTTCTGCGCAAACGGTCAGAAACCATCTCAGAGAAGCTCATCTGGGTGCTCGTCGTCCTCACCAAGGTCTTGACCTTACTGCAGTTTGGCGTCATAACCAACTTCACTGGGCAAATGCTCACCTTCGATGGACACTGGCACACCTGTTTCAACTGTACCGAGCAGATGGCTTCGTGTGGGCGAGCGATTTGCACATGTCAACGTTGTGAACAGAGTGCTCCATGGTGGCAGTGGGGTTATGGTATGGACACGCACAAGCTACAGATAACGAACACGATTTCATTTTATAGATAGCAATTTCAATGCACAGAGATATCGTGACGAGATACTAAGGTCCATTGTCATGCCATTCATCCGCCGCCATCACCTCATGTTTCACCATTGTAATTAGAGGTTGACCGATTATGATTTTTCAACACCGATACCGATTATTGGAGGACCAAAAAATTAATCGCCCGATTTTTCAATTGTATATATACCTTGTATATACACACTTTTGTAATAATGACAATTGCAACAATACTGAATGAACAATGAACACTTTTATTTTAACTTAATATAATACATATTATGGGCTTTTGGATGGGTGTTCTTAAGGTGATTCCACAGGTTGGTGGTATTTTTTGATTTAGCCGTTGCTGACCCCATGCTTACATCTTTATCACAAATAAGACACCTTGCTTTCCCTGGTGCCAATTCCACACTGGTGCTCTGCTTTTCCTGGTGCCAATTCCACCACACTGGTGCTCCTCTTTTCTCTGCCATCTGTAAAACACACACAGATCTCTGAAGTGACAATAATACTGAAGAGTACTGTTTGAATAAAAATAGAGTTTAAGTTACCTGTGATGAATGTTGAAAACAAAAACTAATTTCTACATGCAGGAAATCCTATTTTAATAATGGACATGGTAAGAATTGACTACCAAAGTGTGAGTCATAATTCCCATGACACCTTCTAGCAAAATATGAAAAGCGGTTCCTTCATTCATTTATTCCATAGGATATTTTTTGTTTCACTTAAAATAAGGTCTGTGTATCGTGTAGACTTACACCACCTTGCCAATTTTATAACTGTGTAGATATCCATAGGATCAATATTGGCTAAATATAAGCGAAGATTTTTTAAAGATTTTAAAAATTGTAGAGTTGATTTATGAAAATATTTTTGACAAACGTTACCTTATCCTAGTGGGATTTACACGGGTATCAAAACGCTGAGGCGGTTTAAGCACGAAACACAGACCTTATTTGAAGTAGATCAAGACATTCTCTATGGAAGACATGAACGGTAAAATAACGAAGGAACCCCTTTCAAGTTCAGCCGCAAGTTATTACAGGAATTATAAAGTGTTGACTATTTCTCTCTAAACCATATACCTTTGACTCTTACGAGCCTGCTGCTGCCTACCACCCTTCAGTCAGACTGCTCTATCAAATATCAAATCATAGACTTAACTATAATAAACACACAGAAATACGAGGTCAAATCCACCTCAAACAAATTCTTATTTACAATGACGGTCTACTCCGGCCAAACCCAGACGACGCTGGGCCAATTTTTGCGGCACCCTTTGGAACTCCCAAATACGTCTGAATGTGATAGTCTGGATTCGAACCAGGTACTATAGTGACATGTCTTACACTGAGATGCAGTGCCTTAGACCGCTGCGCCACTCGGGAGCCCACAAAATACACATGAAGTGGGTAAAACAGTTTGCAAACATTGTGACCCGTGTTCAATTTCTACGTACTATACATAGGGCATCAGCCTCTAAGGTGCAGGGTTGAGTAACCGGGTTCTTCAGCCTCCTGAAGAACTGTCTGTCTGCGTGAGTGGACCATTTCAGATTGTTAGTGATGTGTATGGCGAGGAACCTTATCCACTGTGTCCCAGTGGATGGTGGTGTGCTCCCTTTGCTGTCTCCTGAAGTCCACAATCAGCTCCTTCATTTTGTTGACGTTGATGGAGAGGTTATTTTCCAGGCACCACTCCGCCAGGGTCCTCACCTCCCTGTACACTGTCTTGTAGGTGTTGGTAATCAGGCCTACCATTGTTGTCGTCAGCAAACTTGATGATTATGTTGAAGATGTGCGTGGCCACGCAGTCATGGGTGAGCAGGGACTACAGGAAGGGGTTGAGCATACACCCTTGTGGAGCCCCTGTGTTGAGGATCAATGTGGTGGAGGTGTTGTGTCCTAACGTCAGGACGTCTAGGATCCAATTACACAGGGTTCAGACCCAGGGCCCCAATCTTTATGATTAGCTTGGAGGGTACTATGGTGTTGAATGCTGAGCTGTTGTCAATGAACAGTATTCTTACATAGGTATTCCTCTTGTCCAGATGGCTGAGGGCAGTGTGCAGACGATTGCGTCATCCATGGATCTATTGGGGCGGTATGCAAATTGCGGTGGGTCTAGGGTGTCTGTTAAGTTATAGGTGATATGTGTTCCTTAACTAGACTGCACTTCATAATGGCAGGTGTGAGTGCCTCAGGGCGATAGTCAATTGTGTTTTTTTCCGCCATTTGTTCATTTTGGTACTCTGGTTATCAGCTGTAGTCAAACATGGTCTGGAAAGACCATTCTCTTCAGTGTGCAGTGAATTCATCCTAGCGAATGTATCCTAGATATATGACATCCTGGTGTTTACAGCATACATTTTTAGAAGTGTCACATGCTGTAAATCTTTGTTTTTGCATACCCAGTCAGAGTACTACTTAGAACGCAGGTAGGGGTATTCAGACAGGCCTAGAGAGCTTTTCTGTATTTTTCTCTTTATTGTTATGTAGATCTACTGTGGATGTATAGCTTGTGAAGGGAGGAAAGTGGCTGAGGTGGGGATTCAAACCCATGTCACTCCTATGCCATCATGGTCGATTGCAGCACTACCGCTGCCACACGTAACCAACGTCTTTGATAATGTTGATGACCTTACGGCGGCAATGCCATTGAGGGAGGTGCAGTTGCCATACCAGGCTGTGATACAGCCTGACAGGATGCTCTCGATTGTGCATCTGTAAAAGTTTTGTCAGGGTTTTTGGTGAACTTAACTTTCCACCTTCTCAACTGCTGTCCCTTCGATGTGGATGGGGGGTGCTCCCTCTGCTATTTCCTGAAGTCCATGATAATCTCCTTTGTTATGTTGAGTGAGAGGTTATTTTCCTAGCACCACACTCCAAGGGCCCTCACCTCCTCCCTATAGGCTGTCTTGTTGTTATTGGTAATCAAGCCCACTACTGTTGTGTTGTCTGCAAACTTGATGATTGAGTTAGAAGCATGCATGGCCACACAGTTGTGGGTGAACAGGGAGAACAGGAGGGGGCTAAGCTCGCACCCTTGTGGGGCCCCAGTGTTGAGGGTCAGCGAAGTGTAGATGTTGTTTCCTGCCTTCACCACCTGTGGACGGCCCGTCAGAAAGTCCAGGACCCAATTACACATGGTGGGGTTGAGACCCAGGGCCTCCAGCTTGATGATGAGCTTGGAGGGTCCTGTGATGTTGAATGCTGAGCTGTAGTCAATGAACAGCATTCTTACATACTGTAGGTATTCCTCTTGTCCAGGTGGGATAGGGCAGTGTGATGGTGATTGCATCGTCTGTGGACTTGTTGTGGCGGTATGCAAACTGAAGTGGGTCTACGGTGGCCGGTAAGGTGAAGGTGATATAATCCTTGACTCTCAAAGCACTTCATGATGACAGAGGTGACTGCTACGGAGTGGTTGTAATTTAGTTCAGTTATCTTTGCCTTCTTGGGTACAGGAACAATGGTGGCCATCTTGAAGCATGTGGGGACTGCAAACTGGGATAGGGAGCGATTGAATATGTCCGTAAACACACCAGCCAGCTGGTACGCGCATGCTCTGAGGACGCGGCTAGGGATGCCATCTGGGCCGGCAGCCTTGTGAGGGTTAACACATTTAAATGTTTTACTCACGTCGGTCATGGAGAAGGAGAGGGGGGGGGGGTACAGTCCTTGTTAGTGGGCCGTGACGGTGGCACTGTTTTATCCTCCGTGGGCAAAGAAGGTGTTTAGTTTGTCTGGAAGCTTGACGTCCGTGACATGGCTAGTTTTCTTTTTGTAGTCTGTTATTTCCTGTAGACCCTGCCACATACGGCTTGTGTCTGAGCCACTGAATTGCGGCCCCACTTTGTCCCTGAACCGGCATTTTGATTGCCTTGCGGAGGGGATAACTACACTGTTTATATTCAGCCATATTCCCAGACCTCTTTCCATGGTTAAATGCAGTGGTTCGCGCTTTCAGATTTGCGCGAATGCTGCCACCCATTCATGGTTTCTGGTTAGGGTAGGTTTTAATAGTCACAGTGGATACATCTCCAATGCACTTCTTTAAACTCACTCACCGAGTCAGCGTATAGATCGATGTTATCTGAGACTGACCGGAACATATCCCAGTCCACGTGATCAAAACAATCTTGAAAGTTGGATTCCGATTGGTCAGACCAGCGTTGAATGGTTCTAGTCACTGGTACATCCTGTTTTGAGTTTCTGCCTATAAGACGGTAGGAGCAAGATGTCGTCGTGGTCGGATTTGCCAAAGGAAGGGCGGGGGAGGGCTTTGTATGCATCTCGGAAGTTAGAGTAGCAGTGACCGAGTGTATTACACCCGCGCGTAGTGCAGTCAATATGCTGATAGAATTTAGGTTGCCTTGTTCTCAAATTTGCTTTGTTAATATCCCCAGCTACAGTAAATGCAGCCTCAGGATATATAGTTTCCAGTTTACATAGAGTCCAGTGAAGTTCCTTGAGGGCAGTCTTGGTGTCTGCTTGAGGGGGAATGTACACCACTGTGACGATAACTGACCAGAATTCTCTTGGGAGATAATATGGCCGGCACTTTTGATTGTAAGGAATTCTAGGTCGGGTGAGCAGAAGGACTTCCTGTATGTTCTGATTACACAAGTCATTAATCATGAAGCATACACCCCCGCCCTTCCTCTTCTCTATCGGCGCGATGCATGGAGAAGCCCGGTGGCTGAACTGATTCCAAAAACATCCTGAGAGAGCCATGTTTCCATGAAACAGAGGATGTTACAATCTCTGATGTCTCTCTGGAAGACAACCCTTGCTCAAATTTCATCTACCTTGTTGCCTAGAGACTGGACATTGGCGAGTAGTATACTTGGGAGCAGTGGGCGATGTGCACGTCTACGGAGCCTGACCAGGAGGCCGCTCAGTCTGCCCCTTCTGTGGTGCCGTTGTTTTGGCTCGGCTTCTGGGATTAAATTCATTGTCCTGAGTGTTGGTCCAGAGGATCCGCTTCGGGAAAGTCGTATTCCTGGTCATAATGTTGGTCAGTTGACGTCGCTTTTATATCCAATAGTTCTTCCCGGCTGTATGTAATAAGACTTAAGATTTCCTGGGGCAACAATGTAAGAAATAATACATAAAAAAAACTAAATAGGACTCGAAGCGAGGCGACCATCTCTGTCGGCGCCATCTTGTTGTTCCAGTTTTTCCTCTGTCAGGATATCCCCAGGCAGGCGGCAATTTCCTCTACACAAATATCTCCATCACGACAGAGGGAAAGAGAATAACATTCAAAGGTTTTTAATTTTTATTCCTAGAAAAACATACTATTTAGTTAACTATCTAGTTTGCATTTCTAGAGAAAAAAAATACTATTCCCTCAGAAGGTAAATCATGACAAACGGGACGATTTGTGCATAGATAAAAAAAAATAAAAAACTGCTGTTTGCACCAACACATCTGATATCCCTACTATGACTAATACTTCAATCTGTTTTGTGGTCACAAAGCATTCTGTGCGGATCAGCTCGTGGGACTAACAATCACTTTTTTTCATTTGTGCTTTATCGACAGATAGATTAGAGTGGGAGATACGTGAGGAGGAGACAGTGAGAAGGGGGCATGCAGGGATTGAACCCTGTCACTGGCAGGGAGCTGCATATGTGTATGGAGCCAAAAGTGTTACCACTGGACCAAAGATCTTTGCACTACAGGATATTTTTAACAATCTGTTGATTTTACCAGGTTGGATGCAAGATCACTGTGTTGCTCTTCATTTACTTCCTGGCAACCAACTACTACTGGATCCTGGTAGAGGGGCTGTACCTCCACAGCCTCATCTTCATGGCCTTCTACTCGAACACCAAATACCTGTGGGGCTTTACCCTGATTGGATGGGGTGAGCTGCTCTGCCGTCTTAGAAATGCATGCAGTCACCCAATCACAACAGCGCTCATGTTGTTGACGGCCACTATAGCTGTTATTCAAAATAGGAAAAGCGCTCCGACATATGAGTTTGCATGTTGCAGGTGTGTGGGGATCATTTTATATCTTAAAAGAAGAAACAAGAATCTCACTGCTCTTGCCAGTATCAATTTAATGTATTCAGAGTACTGAAGATCTTAAGGCAATCATTGTCCTCTCTAATTACAGGTGTCCCTGCTCTCTTCGTCGCCGCCTGGGCTGTTGTCCGGGCAACGCTGGCAGACGCACGGTGGGTGAGAGTGACACGCCGCCCCCATCCTTCATCTACCATATCCGTGTAACACATACACCTCCAGCAACACACTTTAAGTGGAGGAGGCCATGGCAGCATGCAGGTGCCTGCTGAGATGAACTCCCTGCATCGGCTGTCTAGGCTCCCCGCAATCATCTGGCTTGGAAACAGGATCTCCCGAGGTGTTGCAGAACTCTTGTTCTCATTCAGTCAGCGGCCTACTTGCCTTATTGTTGAAGCTGCACACCTTTGCCACTTCTCACAGCCGCTGTGTGTGCGGAGCGCCCTGAGTCGGGCAAGAGAGACTACACTTTTGTTGCACCTCGACATGCACTGTTTTGAGAGCAGTAAGGAACTCCTGCAGTACAAATGTACTCTAATCTCTCTCTCTTTCTCTTTCCTTCTCTCCCCCCCCCCCCCCCAGATGCTGGGAGTTAAGTGCTGGTAACATTAAATGGATCTATCAAGTTCCCATCCTTACAGCCATTGGTGTAAGTGGCTTCAATTGCGGTATAATGCCTCTCCCCAATTCATCAATCATTGCCAATGAGGCGAGAATCCGGTCGTTTGCATGCATTACTAGATGGTTACATTGCTGACTGCTATCTTGGTTTTAAAAAAGTGTTTTATTCTTAATATAGCTGAATTCATGTTCAAGTGTTAGCAACTTTGGTCAAGCTTATAGCTTCGGTTGCTCTGCACAACTCCACAACTGGAAATTCTGGGTGAAGTTCTTATTTCAGGAGATAAAATAAAGAAATTAAATAAAGACAAATAAGAGAGTTGGAAGCCAGGTGCCAAGAAATGCTGACATACAAAAAATTAGTGCTGGTCCACACAAAGATCTGGTGGCTTTTTATCATGCATAAACTACTTGCTGTAGCTCTCAGGCAAACTATATTTATGTATAATACTATTGAAGAACTCAAATCCGAAGAGAGGATTTAATCTGCTTTTCTCTTGGCCAGAAGCTTTCAATCTGCCCCTTGGAAGAGTGGAGTGACACCTTGCTCCATGTTGTATACCTGTCCCTGCTCCCTAGTGGCTTAATGACTCCCTGGTGTGCAGTATACCTGTCCCTGCTCCCTAGTGGCTCCCTGGTGTACAGTATACCTGTCCCTGCTCCCTAGTGGCTCCCTGGTGTACAGTATACCTGTCCCTGCTCCCTGGTGTACATCATACCTGTCCCTGCTCCCTAGTGGCTCCCTGGTGTACAGTATACCTGTCCCTGCACCCTAGTGGCTCCCTGGTGTACATCATACCTGTCCCTGCTCCCTAGTGGCTCCCTGGTGTACAGTATACCTGTCCCTGCTCCCTAGTGGCTCCCTAGTGTACAGTATACCTGTCCCTGCTCCCTAGTGGACGAGGGACTCCCTGGTGTACAGTATACCTGTCCCTGCTCCCTATTGGACTAGGGACACCCTGGTGTACAGTATACCTGTCCCTGCTCCCTAGTGGACGAGGGACTCCCTGGTGTACAGTATACCTGTCCCTGCTCCCTAGTGGACGAGGGACTCCCTGGTGTACAGTATACCTGTCCCTGCTCCCTAGTGGACTAGGGACTCCCTGGTGTACAGTATACCTGTCCCTGCTCCCTAGTGGCTCCCTGGTGTACAGTGTACCTGTTCCTGCTCCCTAGTGGACTAGGGACTCCCTGGTGCTCTTACTCGGCCACCAACACTCTGACTGACACCACTAGCTCAGTCTCGGCAGAGATAAATACATTTGCATCCCTTTCAATACTATTGCTCTTAACCGGCCACATGACCAAGGACTTCGGTTATTCTAATGAAATCAAAGTGGACTACAGGTTACAGCCCTGTCTTTCAATTAAAATGTAATCTCATCCAAACCTTTGATACAAGTTCAATTATATCATGGTAGAAATGTCATGATTAGAGACAATGGTGAGGGAGCAAATTTGATATGCTGTGTATCGATGCCCAGAATCTTGTTTCTTTATTGAGTGCAAAATGACAAAGGGTTGGAGTGGGGATTGAAACCTGGTATCCGGTGGGGAGAGGAATATGTGTCACTGCCAGGTGCAAGACCACCGGCACTGCAGTTATTCTTTCTCTCCGGACTCCAGAGAGTGAGAATGTCAAAGCAGTCAGTCAGACCTTTGAAGTGATGTGCTGATAGTGCCTCTCCTTCTAGTATTATTAGTGGATTAAGTTCAATAGGAGGAGTTTCAGAGGACAGACTGACTGTCGGCCATCTACTCCTCAGGGACCCAGTGCAGATCCAGACAGTCAGACTGTGTGGACCAGAGTGAATCAGAGTGCAGCTTCAGGCTAAGCCTTCAGTTGTCTCTGTCATATTTCATCTGTGAGGAAATGCTGCAAAAGAGAATATATTTGATTCCTCAATAGGGGATCCCTGGTATTCCCAAAAACCTGGTTGGAGGTTTCTGGTTTTCCCACTTATTACATCCTGATTCGGGAATAATCCAACCAGGATTTCTAGAAAACCTGGGAATTTGGGGAAAATAATCTGAATTTTGCAACTCTATTTCCCAACCTATTAAGTGACAAAGCAATAAGTGAAATTGTAATAGATTCACATTGATTTCATGTTATTTGATGCCTGCATGTGTCAGTTCTGGCCCATTACAATACATTTGGACCGTAGGAACATTGATGCAATGAGACAATCTGACCATGTCACTTACAGAACGATAGAACTACTACAATGAGACAATCTGACCATGTCACCTACAGATCGGTAGAACTACTACAATGAGACAATCTGACCACGTCACCCACAGAACGGTAGAACTACTACAATGAGACAATCTGACCATGTCACCCACAGAACGGTAGAACTACTACAATGAGACAATCTGACCATGTCACCTACAGAACGATAGAACGACTACAATGAGACAATCTGACCATGTCACCAACAGAACGATAGAACTACTACAATGAGACAATCTGACCATGTCACCTACAGAACGGTAGAACTACTACAATGAGACAATCTGACCATGTCACCCACAGAACGGTAGCCCTAACTACAATGAGAATCTGACCATGTCACCTACAGAACGGTAGCCCTACTACAATGAGACAATCTGACCATGTCACCCACAGAACGGTAGCCCTACTACAATGAGACAATCTGACCATGTCACCCACAGAACGGTAGAACTACTACAATGAGACAATCTGACCATGTCATCCACAGAACGGTAGCCCTACTACAATGAGACAATCTGACCATGTCACCCACAGAACGGTAGAACTACTACAATGAGACAATCTGACCATGTCACCCACAGAACGGTAGAACTACTACAATGAGACAATCTGACCATGTCACCCACAGAACGGTAGAACTACTACAATGAGAATCTGACCATGTCACCTACAGAACGGTAGCCCTACTACAATGAGACAATCTGACCATGTCACCCACAGAACGGTAGAACTACTACAATGAGACAATCTGACCATGTCACCCACAGAACGGTAGCCCTACTACAATGAGACAATCTGACCATGTCACCCACAGAACGGTAGAACTACTACAATGAGACAATCTGACCATGTCACCCACAGAACGGTAGAACTACTACAATGAGACAATCTGACCATGTCACCTACAGAACGATAGAACTACTACAATGAGACAATCTGACCATGTCACCTACAGAACGGTAGAACTACTACAATGAGACAATCTGACCATGTCACCCACAGAACGGTAACCCTACTACAATGAGACAATCTGACCATGTCACCTACAGAACGATAGAACTACTACAATGAGACAATCTGACCATGTCACCCACAGAACGGTAGAACTACTACAATGAGACAATCTGACCATGTCACCTACAGAACGGTAGCCCTACTACAATGAGACAATCTGACCATGTCACCCACAGAACGGTAGAACTACTACAATGAGACAATCTGACCATGTCACCCACAGAACGGTAGAACTACTACAATGAGACAATCTGACCATGTCACTAACAGAACGGTAGCCCTACTACAATGAGACAATCTGACCATGTCACCTAAAGAACGATAGAACTACTACAATGAGACAATCTGACCATGTCACCTACAGAACGATAGAACTACTACAATGAGACAATCTGACCATGTCACCTACAGAACGATAGAACTACTACAATGAGCAGTGAATCATGCTTGCTTTGTTTTGATTTTCAGCTCAACTTTATTTTGTTTGTGAATATTGTGCGAGTGCTGGCCACAAAAATCAGAGAGACAAATGCTGGGAGATATGACACTCGGAAGCAATGCAGGTAGGGTTGATGTCTCATTAGTGCCTTGTTGCTTTAGTCAATCTCATTTATGTGATTTTGTATGAAAAAACATTAGATATTGTAAATACCACTTTTCAGTAAATGTGCCTTTTAAATGAACATCTTATTCCAAATGTGCCTTTGAGTTGAATCATTTTGTTTTATATTCATGATCCATGTGTTTGTGTTTACAAGCCATTCACATCATTTACTGAGGCTGAGGATACAGGCTGTGTTATGAATTTAAAGCAGGTTCATCTGTGTCTGAAACCCTGATGAAGGCAGCTAAGCTGTTGAAATGTTGGGATTTATTAAATGTATTGCGTCGTAGCCATGGGAGAATGCATCTTTTATTTTCTAATATGTGTATTGGAAAAGATGAATTAAACATGACTCCCATAATGCATTACGGTCAGGCAAAAAAACATATTTTTACGCTAATATGCAGTCTGAGCCAGGTGTTTGGTGTGTTTGATACCATTCCATTGACTCCGTTCCAGCCATTATTATGAGACGTCCTCCCCTCAGCAGCCTCCACTGGTCTATTAAACCCAGTTGTAGGCGGCAGGTAGCCTAGCGGTTAAGAGCGTTGGGCCAGGAACCGTCTCGGAAGAGAACATTCCGTGGCTGGGGTGAGTGGGGTCCTTGATGATGCTGTGGGACTTCCTGACTACTCTGTTCACTGCAGAGGTTGACAGCCCAGTGTCCCAGCTTCAGTGTTTTGTACATGCTCTTCTCTAAGTGCAAGACAAATTTTGACATGCTGTGAAGCCATCCCTATAGGGCTGCCTGAGTCTTTGTTTAATTCCCACTCCTGTCTGGGGTAATGTGTTGGTTGGCAGGTCTGTGCCAAGGCTTGAAGGCTGAGGGGGTAACCCTCCTGTCAGTCTTTAGTAAACAGACACGACATCAGATCCAGGTTGTCTCTTGAGCCCGCTCCATTCCCACAGGTGTAGATAGGATTGTCACTGATAAGGCTATGGTCAAAAGGAGTGCACAATATAGGGAATAGGGTGCCATTTGGGATGCAGACTGTTTTCCTCTTGCTCTCTCCCTCATTCTACTTCACCTAACTCTTTCTCTAGCTGTGATTTATTAACTTTTTTTTTTAAACTGCTGAGTATCTTTGAACAATTTAGATGCAAAGGTTGGCTCGATATTAATGTTAACGTGTAGATTGCAATGTGTAATCATCCTTGGCTATTGACATTTGTATCACAAATCTGTTGAGGGGATTGTTTTTGGAAAGTGCTCAAGGGAGCAGTGCTTGACTCGGGCCGGAGCTCACCGGAGCGGAGTACTGGCACCTCAAATGTTCTACTGCTTGAGCTCCTCTTCCTCTTATAGAATATTACCTCAAACTTGATGCGGAACTCCTGTACCTAAATGTAAACAATACCGGCACCCAAAATGAGTACCGGCATATATTTCAGCCCCAAGC